>NW_009798318.1:179582-182316 GCF_000520075.1 Aphanomyces astaci | reverse complement strand
TCGATTTGTCGACACGGACATAGAAAACGTAAGTTTATATCATATCAATCAAATTCACCTACAATATAGCATCAACATGCTGTAGGACAAGGAAAAGTTCAACTGGTTTGCCGATTTCAAGAGCCTCCGTGGGCCTCAACTGGCGTTGCTGGTACATATATATCTATTATCTCGAGCTACAATATATATATTATCTCAAGCTACGACAGCCCCCTAGTTTTAATATGATTGTTTAGTATTAATATTTTAATATAATATATATAGGCAATCGAAAAGCCCGACTGGGGCGACCTGCGCCTGGCGACTACTCGGCCACAGCCCACCGTGAGCGAGAATGAGCTGGACGACTCCACATTTGAAGTCAACATGCGCATGGTGCGTGTGACCAGGGTCAAGCACGGCCTCGGAGGTATAAATATATGTATCTTCATCTATATATTATATCATATATGTATCGAATGGTATATATGTATCGAATGGTATGTATGCATAGAATGTCATATATATATATAATGTCGCATATATAAATATATGTAATGTCATATGTGTAGAATAATGTATATATAATGCCAAATATAAATGTCATGTATATGATGATCTCATATATATATAATGTGATATGCATAGAATGATGTATAGATATATAAATATAAATGTCATGTATATGAATGACTCATATAAATATATAATGTCATATATAGAAGGGATGGTCCGGATGCCACCCCATAAAATTATGCCATAAACCGTTTTGGCAAGTCTGCAAAATATTCCCAAAGTCCCATATCCCATGAAAAAAAGGAGAAAAAAAGTATCTAAAAAGTTGTCAGCTGTATTTTGGAAAAATTATTCGATTTCCGATTGAAGTGCAAGACTTCAACGTAAACGCAAACCTCCATATAAAGTAGGACCAAATTGGTCCATTTCTTTTATGCCATAAAACACCCGATTCTCAAGAAAATTGTGGCATATTATTTGGAAGTTTGCCCTAAATATACAATGTCATATATATAAATATATAATGTTGCATATGTATATAGATAGTGTCATGTATATATTATCGTGTCATATATAAGGCGGCCAACAACACCCACATTGCGTTCAACATATAGTACATATCGATGCTGTATATTTTCGACCAAATCCAACAGCGTGTGATCGATCTCACTAAATCTATTTCGAATTGTTTTTTTCTTTTTTTTTTATATATATATTTGATTGCAACTGTACAATATCCCTTTCTATTTGGATAAACCTCACACAAAAGCAAGTTACTCTGTCAATGGTATTCCTCTATGACTTTGCACCACATACAGCCCACCAGTTCTATCGATTATACTAGTAATGAGTTTATGAACTAAGTGTTATTCATCCAATCGTCTTATATTTTTCGTAGAGCTGTTTGTGTCGGACGAGATGCCAACCGCCGACGATTTTCACTTTAGTTCGATCGATGCCATGTATCGTGGCCAGTGGGTCAACGGGCTCAAACACGACCAGAAAGGCGTCGAATACTCCAACTACGGCGTTTACACGGGCGCGTTTGTGTATAACGTCCGAGATGGCCACGGTATGATCGACTATTTGTGAATAATTGAGTTTGAGTCAAGTGGATATATGTATATATATATATAATATATATATGGGTAATGACCCTCATTAAGGGAATAAACCAAACATGTCACTTCCTTTCTCCCCTGAAAGATTAATGGAATATAAAAATTATGTACAAGTAGGTTTGAAAAATAAAGTAAAGTTGAGCTCTAAGGGTTTTTTTTTCAGACATAAACCTATGAATATAAATAAATTTATTTATATACAATTTCCATTTTCACTACTCGTCATTACTCACGGATAGTTACATTTATAATTGATTATTGGTGAAAGCTCTTTGAGTTTTTGCTACTTAATGGGACCCCCCCACTATATATGGTCATTTGGTAAACCAATGATTGTTCCATTTCATTTATCGTAGTGTATATTTATTTGTTTATATATATATTGTGTGTGTTCTACTCCAAACTTCCTCTGGCGGTTAACCGCTGATGAGGCATCACACCGGACCTTCGAAACTAGTATATATAACTGAGTTTAAAAGGTATCCCTGTGAAAAATCATTCATTTTAGCCAATCGTATTGCGATCTTATATGCGTTTGAGCCTATCATACTGTTTTGCTCGTATTTGTTGGCGATTTCAACAATCACCCAAAATTGACAAATATTTTTTGGGTGAAACCCACAATATATCAACTGATCGATCCAAACAATTCCAAACAATTGTTGACTTCCCGTTGATATGTATATATAAGCATGGACAATATGATATAAGTCTACGAACGTAAACTACTGCGATATATGTTCATATAGGGTTCAAGTCCGTTTGTGTGTCGTGTGTATACAAAAAGCAAGTTTAATTTATTCTTTTTAGGGCAATTGGTGTATGGCAAAGGGGATAAATTAACTGCGACGTTCGACACCCCCCGGTCCCGATACAAGTACACTAACTCCAAGGACCCGTACCCCAAATCCCTGTTCCCACCCCAGTTTCAGGATGGGGGGCCCCATGGAAACGGAGCCACGATCCTCTTTGCAGATGGCGCCACGTACGTGGATGGCTTGTCATCGTTGGCTAAACTGGAGTATTCAACGAATATATATATATATATAAGTGGATTCAACGAGATGGAGGGCTATGTATATATATATATATATATTATGGTAGATTCCCGTTGACTA
>NW_009798318.1:163032-178835 GCF_000520075.1 Aphanomyces astaci | reverse complement strand
TCCTCGTAATCATTTGACTGGCTATATGATCTACTTCGTTATATCCTTGTATTCTGGTGTGTCTTATGATTTGAATGATGGGGAGATGGGGGCCAATTTTATATATATATATATTAGAATATTGGCCCCACCATCACAAACAAATACTCCATATACATGTATATCATATTTCTTTGCATATTTTTTATTCTATATATATGTATATAATATATATTATTATGCTGTAGATATCAAGGGGCAATGGTCGACGGTCGTATTTGTGGGTTTGGGCGGTACGTGTCGTCGACGGGGGTGGTGGAAGAAGGCGAGTTTTTGGACGGGATGCTGCACGGGGAAGGCCTGCGGGAAGAGCCCAATGGGTATGTAAAAATAATAATATATATATATATCGAAAATATTACGGAATCCGTATTATTTATGGATTATATATATTTAGCCATGTTGAGGAAGGCACGTTTGCATTTGGAGTGTTGGACGGGTATGGCACTCAACGCAACAAATTCCACGACGAGTACGACGGCAGCTTTGACATGGGTACGTACGGTTAAAAAATCATTTCAGATTTATAAAAAAGTGATTTCAAATATTTATTTATTTATTCTATTATAGTATTTTTTAATGTGGAAGTATTTCTTTATAATAACGATCCAATCAGTGTTCTGATAAGAAATATGGACTGGTTTGTACTATTGAGATAGGCACCAAGAGTGGGCGGGGGGTGCTACATCTGCACGACTGCCACGCCACGCTCAGAGGGTTCTGGGCAGATGATTTGCCGTCTGGACGTGGAGATTTGACGTATTTCACCAAGTCCAACGCCCTACGAACTCGAGTACGTTGTTGTGCGCGATCTATATATATATTGAAGTAAGAAAAAATACCAAACAAATGACCAACTACTGGGGTCGAATTGAAGTGTATTTATATAATATATATATTCAACTAAGAACAAATTACACATGAAATGGAGTCGATTCAAGTGATGATGTTGGCATAGCCACGTCAAATGGACTTCTGTATGTGTGTGTGTTGTGGTATGTCTTCGCCGGTTCTTGATATTTCTAATCAAGGCGGAAGATCAAATCTCTTGCAATTCGTGCTACGATCTATCTATATATATGTATATATACATATTTATATATACCCCTAGTTTTATGTAGTACCACGGTTGTAAAAATCCATGCAGGTGGTGGGTGGTATATACGTCATTATATTTACCGTTTGGTTCATACATATATATATATATATACAAAACTGTTTAATTCATGATATATAGAAGTTGTCGACCCCTGCGCCTCAACCTACCACGTCTGTCCAAGTCGAAGAGCCAGACGCATCGGACAGTGTCGAGTTCTGGTACGAAGGGTCATTTAGTCAAGGCAAAGTCAAGGGGCGGCACCGCCATGTAAACGTCCGCCACCAATCTGCCCCTGGTCACGTGCCGTTTACAACGTATGGCAAGAGCATCACGCACATGTCATTTCCCATACAAATGGCAGCAGCGATGGTCAAGCGTAGCACCCGCCATGTCATGTACGTTTGAATCTACCAATGAAAACATATATATATATATACCTTGTTCAAGGGAAGATGATATCCAAGGGATACAAAGTATTGTGGATTCGGCACAAAGTTTCAGACCCCGCCGAATAATCGAATCATCACGAATAAACGACGCTATTGGCTAATATCCATTTTTAAGTGGATTTGATTGGCTCTTAAAGAAAAAGTATATTCAACCAATCAGAACTCCAGCGTGATGCAATATATTGATTCGATAAACCAGGCGAATTTTGGAAGTTTAAAGCGAATAATTCACAATATTGCAAGTCGTCTGCTTTGAGTCCAAGTACCGTTCTATGGAATGTACTAGTATATATATTCGTATACAAGTACTGACGATATGAGTTGACTTTTGGTGTGTGTAAAATATAGCAACAGGCATCGACGACGAGTACGAGAAGCTGCCTACTTGGCCGAGACCGAAACCACCAACCTGCGGTATGTACTTCGTTTATTTATATATATATATATATATATAACCCGAATCGATGTCTATATATATGACTATACATGTATCTAATGTCGTTGTTTACTACGAAGATTCTAGTCATAGAATTCCAATGCTAGATCATCGACATGGACTATAAAGTATATAGATATTTTCAAGTGTATACTGTACATGTATATATATATATATATATATATATATATATCCTACTACTTCATACTAGCTCAAAGTATAATATATATATACATATATTCGAATGAAATAAATATATTCAAAGTATATACAAATGTATATATGCTTTGTCCATCGTACATATATGTTGATGGTTTTGGGGTGGTAGACTTCTCGATTGAGTGGGATTCAGATGATAGGTATGACTGATACATATATACTGTATTTTGTAGGTTGTACTATGATTTACTGGACGAGTTTTACGAAGCATGGGCCAATCACGTGCAAGCAGCAGGACATGCGACCCAATCAGAGGCCGAAGAAGAAGATCATCGAAATAAGAAAAAGACCCCCAAACTCTCCAGGCGACTGGCTGACTTTCCATCGCTGGTGCGCCGCATTCCACTTGAAACCAAAGATAAGATGGCGTTGGCTTTGGCTGCCGTGGACGACTCTACGAAATAGCATACATACTAGTAGTAGTAGTACTAAAAGTAGTCGTACTAATATGAAACGAGTACATATGTATTAATAGTACGTACGACTAGTATGTAGAGCATTCATAAATATTAGTAGTAGTATTACAATGTACAGTTCTTCAAATACCATAGTCGCACAGATTACAGTAGTAGCTCGGTACTACGGGTTACTGCTTCGAGTACACTTATATGGGCCACGTTAATCAAAGCGCCTTCGTGTGTATGTATGTATACTCAAGTGTGGGTATTGACTGGCTGGATATACACTAATCGGGAAATCACAAAACGAAGAGACCATTCCTAGGTGTAAACTAACTTTGCCAGCCTCGATATCGCATATATCTGCGATACGTTGGCATACACCACCAGCACCTGACTTTTGGTGTCACCACCATGAAGTATCAACTATTACGACCTCGAAATGTCAATATCTCCAACAAGCACTCTACTACCTTATGCAACCGACTAACAGGAATCGTATACTGGTACTAGTTAGTCGTAAACACTGTACGTATGCAACTAACTACTAACAAGAATGGTATGGATGGATGTTAGTATATGTTTAGTTGGGTTGACTAGTTGGAGGCTACGAATACGTCGGGCACACGGACGACACGAGCACGTTCTTTTGCCGGTCCACGTCAAACATGTACTTGCCAGGCGCGGCGGCTCGGACTGCTAGTTCCATCTTGGGTGCGCACGTCGCATTCAAGTGCTTGTACCCTCCTACATGTATATATAAATATATATATACATACATATATATATTTAAATATATACATACATATATATATCACCATCTGAACGAGGCAAAAATCATCATAGCCCTTCATTCGGCAAAATAATATATATTATATATATCTGAACAAGGCAAAAAACATCATGGCCCTTCATTTGGCAAAATAATATATATTATATATATATCACCTGGAAAGTGCAAAATAAACGGAATTCCGCCGTGCCACGCAAGTTTGGACGGCGCGTGCGCTTCGAAATACGACGCGTCGCACCCGCCGTGTAGCGTAAAATGGTCCAAATCCCCCGGGGTGACGAAAAAACTTGTCACGAAAAAAATCTCGCCGCTCGTGTCCACTTTGACGTTGATTTCAGGGTACCTAGGACGAAGAAAAAAAAAAAAGAAAGAATAAGTTGATAGCGACCCAATACAATGCAAGTTTCAGCGATGAAGAATCCCTAAAGAGCTAGTGACTGATAGTATACAACAAGTAAGTACTAGTACACCTCCTCGTTCAAACAGTGCAAACCAACCTGGAGATCATGCAACCGAGCTAGCCACATGACAAACCTAGTTACGCCAATCAAATCACGTTCTGTTGAATTTCTGCCAATCCAAACGTTTCATGGATCGTCCAAGAACAGCGCAAGCCAATCAAATCAATTTTCTGCCAATCCAAACTTTAGCCATATCCATGAGGCATAACGTTACTACATTTTGTTTGTCCAAGTTTCGACATTGATATGGCGAAATGAATGAAATATTTGGAGCACAAGCACAAAATCGGGTGGTCGTTGTTACCGGACATATGCCAGCTGGAAGGCGATTTGGTCGCCGTAAAAGAAGAAGGGCGACTCGCGGCGGTCGAATTTTTGCTGCTGCTCGGCATGCACTTGGTTGACCCGCCGGAGGAACGCGCGGACGCTCTGGACATCGCCAAGGATGCCGCCTGATCCGAGGCTCCAGTTGGGGCCCTTGGATAACTGACAATACAAAACACACTCAGTTGAGAGATGAAGAGGGTTATTAATACATTCCAGCCCAACCACCGGCTGAAGAATGTAGTGCATACATTTGTAGGAAACGAAAGGTATTAGTGTTAATATGTGTACAGTACATGTAAATACAAGCTTGAGCCCAACAAATCGATGGATTTGGCGAAAATCCAAATTAGTATTGACGGTTATTAACAGTAAAGACATAGTACGTTGGATATATAGCGTACCGAATTCATGGACGTTTTCGCAGCAATCATGTTGCACATGTTGTCGCCTTGAATCGTCCGTTCGGGATATGTCGAATCCAGCTGGACCGTGAATGCACCATGGCGTAGCTGGTCGCCGTACATGCCTACGAATAAACCCACCAAATCACTTTGGGCAAAATATACTGAGAAAAAATAATCGTTTATGTTTCACCTACTAGTATGTACTAAGTACGTATAACACATCACCACGACCAAGACTACAAGTCGGATGATCGCCCCCTTCGATGAGTCACATGAGGAGTGTCCTATATATATATCCCACTGACCACAAACCATCGTCACACCAATATATATATATTTAAAAGAATATACTCGTAGCTCTATAGGATGAAGCACTAGATTGTGGATGCATCAAACACACACACACACATAGATCAATCAACGATACTGTACCTGGCAACGTGAACGAGTCGCCACAGCCGGGTTCGCCGTTGAAGATGACCCCGCGCTGGTGGTTGGTCTGCGCCAAGAACACCGCGGTGAGCTCACGCAAGTCACGCTGAATGACCACATCCCACGCGTCCGTGAACAAGATCAAGTCGTCGTCGTGGAGGTCGGCGTTGTGCTCAAAGTAATGCGTCAGCCAGTGCACCTACAATTTGTCAGCCGGCGATTTCGGATGTGTCAATAATTAGATTCGAATGCGCTTGATATCACCCCTTCTACTTGTGTGCATGGGGTTGAACGGGTCGAAGTATATGAATAGTATTGTGTTCATTCAAAACTGGTACTGTGGACGCCCCCTGACCAGGTTTGAGGGGTTACTTGTACTGGAGTGATCATCCGTATCGACACGTGATAAAAACGGAGTGATAAAGAACGAGTCAATCATGTGTAGTAGAACTCCATCCAATTAACTTGACCGGACGCGAAGTCTACTAGGATGAACGAAATGTCGTGTTTTCACGTTCATGCGTGTACATATGTATCATGGCACACAAAAGAAGTCAATAGCTAGGTATCTACACATTCAATTGGATACGTCGACATTCAAGTTTGGGGGGGGTGACAGGGGGGAAGGGGTACCTTTTTCTGCTGCCCGACTCGAAAGTCGCCGTCAGTGTTAGCTTTGCTACAAGGCCCCCCGCAGCTCGAATGGTCAAAGAACTCGGTGCTGTGGTCCCACGCCAGCACTTGCAACACCATGCCCGATTGGTACACGGACGACGCGGTCAAGCAAATCTCCTACTCCCGCCATAAAACACAGCACAAACACGCTGTATAAAAGGGGGGGGCAAGATAAGACTACCGCGCGTGGGTTGTCGGCCAGCGTCAAGACACGCAGCGGTCGAGGAATGAATCCGGTGGGGGCTTCAGGAGCCGAGAAAGGGGGCTCGACTACTATCGGGGGGGTCAACTCGACTGGATCGTCGTCGTCGTCACGGAGGACATCGGCGCTGAACGAAGCATTCGTGGGGGAGGGTTGGCTTAACGAGGAGGCGTCGCGCAACGAATTCGACACGGCGGCGGCTTTGGGACGGACGTGGGCGCCGGTGGAGTGCATGAGCGCGTTCATCTTGCGGTACGTGAGGACGTCTGTTGCGCCAAGCAGTGCGCCAGTAGCGAGCAAGGCCAGTAGCGGCCACTGGTACTTCGTGGGCATGACGACTGGCATGATTGGAGCACTCTGATGGTTGTCAAGTGGGTCCCAACGGGGCTTGAACGGTTTGTTTCGCTTGTAACCGAATGTGTCTGCTGGATTTAGACCGAAACCCAAAACAACAATGGAAATCGAGCCAAACTCGTACTACTAAGGTTATTAATAGTACCGTGGAAACGTGGAACTTTGACTTATATATGTACCCGTTGAACCGAGCTTAAACTTCAGGGACTACAGTAGGTATAGCACACTAGTAGTGCCTTTGTCGATATCGACGTCTTGGTTGTCCTAAAGTCATCCTGAAGTTAAACATTGGGAGCCTTCTACTGTAGTTGTGGCCAATTTAACCGACGCTGTATGTCTGTATATCGATCAAGACAGTGTTGCCACCACGGAAATCTCCCCATTCAAATCACCCGTTTACATGTCGACGGTATACTTCGACGATCGAGCTTGCTTTCCTCTTGTTTGAATACTACTAGTACTACGAAGAATTAATAGTACCTCAGACTGTACCTACGCGATTGCAGTGAGAAATTCGATTAAATGGACCTGGAACCCCTACTCATTCAAAGGCCGGAGTGGGCAACCATGACCTGTTGGCCGCTCATAATTTGTACGCCGCCACCGACCTCAATGGAGGCACATGCGACACGATATGGCCGTCCCAGTAAGAAATACAAAAGGGAAACTTTACCTAGGGAATTGCGTTTCCCTAGGGAGTTTTGGCAAAATTGAATAGGGCCATATGGAGGGAACGCTATACCCCATAATTCAAAAATGGCTGCTGATATGCTCCATTAAATGGTATCACCCAATAAAAAGACTGGAATCTGATCCTTATAGACCATCTGCACTATGGTATGATGAGACAATAGACTTGCTCATGCTAGAAATATACTTGTACTACGCCTGTCCCACTTATATTTGTCCCAGTACCAGTCAATAAGATTATACAGTTTATGAAAAACTCTACTGAACCACGCATGTAAACCAAATCCTCTATGTATGGATATCTCAGCACTCAGATCCGATATTATTTATCAAGACTAATAGATGACTACGGTGAGAATTGATCATCATTCCTCTTTTGTTTCTATGATATCTTCCTCAAAGTTAGGACAAACAGCTGCCTGAATTCATATTCAGATTGTCCTTGGAATGGACTATTTAAAAGTATGCTATGTCTACTACAAAGCCTTGAATTGATTGAAATATTCCCATTCAACCCTGAAAATGTGGTCTGGAGCAATATAAGTGGGACAGACGCTTTCGAAGTTGTATGACAAATGTGCAGAAGAAGGTAACCAATCAGATTGCAGGAAATCGATCGTACCATGAGACAACAATCAAATGTAGGCAGGCGTCGACGTACCTTTGAAGTCGGATGTGTCCGTGGCTGGTGCCGCGGCGGCCACAACGGTGGTATCGATGTCTGCGTTGAAGGTGTGGGTGTTGGGAGTCATTATACTCGCGTGGTTGATCTTGTCGATTTGTGTACGAAGAACGTTACAGCTGAATTAGTGTGACAGCGTTAACTGTCAGTGCGACAGGCATCCCTGGTAGACATTTTTTACATAAGCTGCATACCGTAATGTCTGTCCTAAAACTCGATCGATGGATGGCTTTATAAATCCACACAAAAGTCCACGTTGTGGCTGAAAGGACAATACTATTACTACGGTACTCGTAGTACATACTATTAATAGTAGTAGTAGTAGGGTAGGTAGTAGTAGTACATAGTAAAGTGCCAGCAAGTGCATTTATCTTTGAGAATGTATGTAATGGAATGGGCTTGTTTGATTGGGTGATCGTTGACCTGTCAAATTGAGTTCCAGTTCTTGACAGATTCAAATTCCCTAAATAAGAACTATTTAGGGATCCACGTGTACGTTGGATATATGTTCATTGGCGCAAAATTCAAATCATGCCAAGCGACGGCAAACGTGCCGAGTCATCACGAAGTCCGTCGCGCTACGTGCTCCCCATGGTGGCCGTGGGTGTGATGGGCATGTGCTTCTTCGTCGTGGGAGTTGTCAATCTACGCGGTCCCACCCCCCCATCCATGGCATTTCGGCCTCACGTGATCCCGTCCGAGGCTTTCACGCCGCGGAAGGTCCATTACTTGACGTTGGCCGACCTTCCACGCCAGGTAAACAAACGCATGTACATGCAACCAACATACCCTAGATGATCCTCATCTTGCGTCTCTAGGATATCTGCCTCACGGCATCGTCCATCTTTACGTTGTCGAACGGTGAGCTCGAGGTTCTGGCGTGGAACCACAGCACGACGTTCTTTGACGGGACGTCGCCGACAAAGGTCGAGGTCCCGCCGCGCGAAGGCCGCGATACGTTTCGTGCAGGTCAAGCGAAGAAGGTACTCCATCCCTCCATCGTTCCACCCATGTCGTCACGTATACTCGCTCGTCTTCAGATCGACTGGATTGCGCATTACATTGCCCACCACCCAAACCTCCACGAAGACGATATTGTCATGTACACAGACGCATGGGACGTGACGATTCAAAGCAACATGAGCTCCGTGGGATCGGTTCTGCATCGACTCACAAACGGTCGGCGTGGCCTGCTCTTCAACTCGGAGCCATGCTGCGGCGACTCGTTCGGTCTGCCAGGCCCGTATGGCGACTACCTCCGGTCCACGTCGTTTGATGTGCAGCTTTCCCCCCATGAGCCGACGCAGCGCGTGCCGGGGCCGCACATCTGCCGCCAGATGCTCATCAAGTCGTCCATGTACTCGGAGATGGGCGGGCCCAACTGGAGCTTGGGGTCGGGCGGAATCGTCGGCGATGTCAAGACCTTTCGCGAGTTTATGCTCAAGGTGGTGCACATCACCAACGAACAAGTCGCGCGGGCGGTCGCGAACCCGCTCGTGCCGTTGTATGAAGGCGACCAGATCTCGTTCCAATTGGCGTATTTGAGGTTTAAGAGACTGCCACGTCATAGACTTGACGTTTGTATAGGTACCCAGAAATCAACGTGATCGTGGACACTCGCAGTGAAGTGTTTATGGTGTCGTCCTACTTGACGACGAACGGCACGGTGGAGCACTACGACAACGCCCGCGGATGCGATCCCGACTACTTTAAGGACGGCGTGCCGTCGAAATTAGTGTGGTACGGCCAACAGCATGTGCCCATGATCTTGCATTTCCCAGGTAATATATATATATATATATATATATATATATATATATATATATCGATGGTGGCGATGATATCTATATCTATGTATGGATCATTGAGGTATATATATATATATATATATGTATCGATGGTTGAGATAATATATATATGATTGCATGATATACTGTATGTATATATATATATATATCGATGGTTGAGATAATTTATATTTTTTATGGGCCATTGAGGTATACATGTATCGATGGCCCAGTACTATTAATAGTAGTTTTTTTCTTTCGTAAATATTTATAATAATACTACAAAATAACGTTATTATGCTTTTCACTCGTTTTGGCTATTCACACCATAAACCTGGGTGCTTGTTACATAATCCGTACTATGATTTAGGATTACGTTTCGTTACAGAATATGTTTATGGATATTTATTGGGGTATCACTATGTATTCGATGGTGGAGATAATATATATTAACTCGTTGGGTAGGCGGGTACAAAAAACTGTGGGCATCGTGTGCCGACCCCATGGCCGAGTACTTGAAGCCAAGATCGCCAGGCAAACACATGTGGGACGTGGATCGAAATATTAGGATCCCCATCCACTCGGTGTGCGATTATTACGCTTAATCGTCCGAATTATCGACCAAATCGGTTACTTTATCAATAAATAGTTGTCGTCTCCACCGTATTTCCTGTACAGTATGGTCCTATCGATGCTTTGTATGTCAAATTTGCCTATTTTGGGGGATTGTTGAACATATCGAGCAAAGGAGTATGATTGGCTATAAAGAATGAAGGTCGCAATATGATTGGCTAAAAAGATTCATTGCAGTCCCAAAGATACCTCTTCAACTCAGTCTTATATGAAATTTCGAAGGTTCGGGGGTTGATTCATGAGTAGAACACACAAGTAATCTATGGGTAGCACCACCAACGTTGAAGTCACCCAACGTCGAGAGAGAGAGAGAGGGTCGTACAAGAAGGGGGTGGTCGTACAATCAATCGAGCGCTGGCAGTCCTAGTGGTCATCTTGCCGCGGGGTCAAGAGGGGTATGTGGGTGATCCAGAAGGTTTCGTCTTTGATCAAGTCGACGTGCGCGATGGCGATGCTCTTGTCGGGCGTGCGGAAGAGCGTGGATCCGCGCTTGAACATGGGGGAGATGTCGTTGTAGTTGACTTGGAACTGGGAGAAGAGCAGCTCGTGCTTGGCCTTGGCGTCCGTGTGTCGGAGCAGCGCTTCCGCGTCCTGGGGCGTGGATTCGCCGGTGTGTACGAGGGACCAAAAGCATGTATTGTACAAGTTGTTGATGTGGCAGTCGACGTGACGCCAGCTCAAGTAGTCGCGCATGTTCTGTGAACGAAGAATATGAAGATGGACGGGAGGGGGGGGGTTGTATGACACCTTGTACAGTACCTTGATGGACGGGTAGCTCACGACACGGGCGTCAAACGATGGCGGGTACGTCAGTGGGGTCGACTTGAAGTACTCGGGCCAGTGAAATACAAACGCCGATGTGAAGAGTGACCCGACCGTGGACGCAAGTTTCGTCGACCGTCGGTTGTACACGTTCGTCGTCTTCTGTGCATTCAAACGACAACATGTGAGCGAGAGAACAACGGTCATGTATGAGATATATACACTCGTACCGTGAACACGAGGCTGTATTCGTCGCTTTGACCGTAGGCAAGAAAGATGTCCCCAAACTCTTGCATGACCGCCTTGGCACACTACAACACACACCACTCGTTCACATTGCATGTCAAGTCTAAGTCGTCGGTCGTATACATACGCGATTCATGAGGTGCAACCCGCGGGCATCGTTCGGTTTCGCATAGCCATGGGTGTCGGTGAACCTGTGTGGGGAGGAGTACCACGTGAGTCGATAGATACCTCGATGATGTTGATGCGCATAACGTACTTGTGGAATCCTCGACCGTCCACGCGCACGACAATCCATGTGTTAAGAAGGACCTGGTCCGGCAGTTCAAAGTTGCGCACGTACTCGAACCGGGAGTTGGCCATGACGACGGCGCGGGGCTCTCGTATTCCTCCGAATCTGAAATGGCGCGCTGCAAAGTTACTCACGAGCCAATAGAAACCGACGACTCGAATGATTGGCCCCTGAAGTTCGCTTCGACGTTTTGATTGGCTGAAAATTTAGACCTTTTAATATAACAATACCGATAATAATAACTGGGTACAGAATGTGTATCCAAGCAGGATGCACAATAACGCATACATATATATATATCATATATATATATTTACATGGAGACAGTCTTATGTGCGTTGCTTGTCCTTCTAATGTAAGACTATATATTATCAAGTCGATATATATATATATATATATATATATATATATATATATATATATATATATATATACATGGAGACACTCTTATGTGCGTTGCTTGTCCTTCTAATGTAAGGCTATATATTGTCAACTCGATATATTCGAAATTGGAGTGTCAATCGAATGAGCAGCACCAAATCGGCAGACAATCGATTGACCAATCAAAACCCAGAACACTAATCAGGTAGCCAATCAAATCCACTCTTCGATCGAATTAGTGTGTGACTTCAATTAGTGTGAGACTGGATGGTCCTTACATACAAAAGTCAGTGCAAAGAATCGATCGATACATTTTGCGAATCAGCACAAAAGTCCAAATATTGGGTAAAAGGACAATACTATTCTTAGTATGTAGCATGGCCTTCATCAAGGACCATCGCACTAACGTTGATTAGATCGATTGTGATTGGCTATAAACTAAAATTCGAACTCGTTGATTGGTTCTCTCATTTTGCAGATGCAAAAAGAAACGTAGATGGCCAGTTTATGGCGACGGGAGAGTTTAGGGTACCTCAAATTGGCCAATGGAGTTGCTTGAATAGAGGATTAGCCAATCGAATCGCTAGAAAAATGAAATCCTCAAAACAATAGCAAAAACCCGCCTACATATATTTGAAGCTTACTGTTAAATAGTGTAATGACGGTTTGTCCCTCTACAGTACTTATTTTGCCTTGATTGAAGTAAATGAATGCCAAGATATATTCAAGTCGATTAAATACTTCGTAGTAATAAAGAGCATTAGCTATTGTGGATTCGATACGAATTTCCAGGCCCTGCCGAATCGAATCACGAATCGACGCTATTGGCTAATCCAATTTTGAGTGGATTTGATTGGCTATTGCAGAAAGGACAAGACTATATTTCAACCAATCAGAACTCCAGGGTGATTCAATATTGATTCGACAAACCTGGAAGTTTATAGCGAATTCACAATATCTATTGATAAAACAAAAAACTGCCGAAACCCTCAAATGGCGAGTTTGAACATGTTATCCAATCAATATAATCCAAGGGGCCAAGGGGCTGGACTTCAACTTCCCTACATCTCCATCATCTGGACCGCCCAGTTGTCCGCGGTGCTGTAGTCGTGGTGGTGACGCACGCACATCCGTTCGCGCTGGGCCCACTTGGTGCACCCCGTCACGACACATCGCAATCCGCCTCCATGTCCTCGACAGAAGCCGTTCGAAATAGATCCTTTAGCGCAGTCAGACGCTTGGCAACGACCTCCGCCGCCATGGGCCTTGCACTTTCCTGTGGACTGCATGAACTTGAGGCAGCCAGGGACGTCGCAGGGCTTGGTGCCGCCGTGGGTTGTGCATTCACCAGCAAACTGGGCCACTCGGGGGCATCCATGGATGCCGCAGTACCGTCGACCGCCGTGCTGCGTACACATCCCTTGACAACGAGCGAACTTGACACATCCTTGCTTGGCACACAGTTTACGAGTGGGCGGTGGACGAGTGTTATTAGGGAGTACATGGGACGAGTTGAGCAGCGGGAAGGGATCTTCACACGGGAAATCCAACATCGAGATCCCTGGTAGATCGTCGAGGGAGGTCAAGGCATACCCGTCAAAGGGTCCGACATTTTCGCAGAGACTAGTCATGTTCATGGCAGACGTGCTAAAGGCTCGGGCTTCCATGGCTGAAGTGTCTGGATGGATGCACGTTTGAAAATGGCTGTGGCGGCGGGTTGCAGAAGTTCGCCATGACGCCGTCGCATGCAGGATTCGGTCTATTTTTAGTTCTCGTTTCTGACAAACATTCTGCATCGAAATTCAAGGTTTACCCTTGCAAAACAAATTGTTCACTTTAAGGAATTATCCAGTTTGATAACAGCGACGATATGGACGAGGCTACAGCGCAGCCAATGCTGCTTTACCCGATCATAACAGACGACCGCGACCTCTGACAAATACTGACCCACTGGTACTCAAACGAGGGGGTTTCGTTTAGTATAAGTCACAACCGTATCGCAGATTATTTCGTGTTGTATGTGGCATCTTCAACGAGACTCTATCACGCTCGAGAGAAACAACGCCTTTTGTACACCCCACAGCGTGGCACCGGTTGTGACGGTCGTAGGGGTTAGACGCACAAAAGTTACGTAGGTCCGGAGGTTCGGACTTCAGGACCGGATACTCTCGGCTTGGCCAAGAAGAACACAGCAAGAAAGGAGTAGATCCAATGTTAGGCAAATGTAAAAGTGAACTATCTAAAAACTAGCTAAAGCTGACGACCTTTGAAGAAAAGTCGTGTAGAATAAAAGGCAAGATGGTCGAATTCGAAGATGGTCGGCCCGTCGAATAATATACCTTTGCGATGGCAATATCACGATGTGGTATAGTAGTACAAGCCCATGCTCCAGCTCCGTCACAAGTCCCGCGGCGAAGATTCGACCCTCTTGTCGAATTAGAAATGAATCGACAGTGTTGGGTAGGTGGTGTCGGGTAGGTCAAAAAGGGTAAAAGGTCCAATTTGCACGTAGCCGGTTTTCGTCGCCATAAAAGTAGTGTTGCTGGCGCTGACAACCGACAAAGCCGAGGATAATGGTGCAGATGGAGGAGCCGGAAGGAGGTCGCATGAAAATGAGTGGTCATGGAGTTCGGTACGACGAGGCCACGACAAAATGTACGACGGCACCCGGGACCAGGTGCTGGTAGTCTCAGACTGGACGGACATAATATGACTAGGCAGATGATTGAACGAAATAGGTCGGAAAACAAGGGAATAGTCGGTCAGAATAGTCCGTCGGACAACAGTCTTCAGACGGGAACTGACTGTGGTCTCCATCCATCACTCAGTCAGGCAGCCAATCAGCGGCGACCATGAGTTGACTTCGGCCCGTTGGTAAGATCGTCGATTTGTGGTTTTCTGATTAGGGCATTTTCCAACTTGCTCGTCATGGTTCCTAGGTCAGGAGCAGCCGCGAAGAAGAAGCGGTCGACGTTGCTGTCTTTGACTCGTCGCAACGCGGAGATCCAGAGCGAGGCGGCTGTCTTGCGGCAGACTGATCGTCAGGCAGACGAGGCTAATAGAGCAGCAGCGCAGGCCAACGACGCCGCTCATCAGCGACGGCTGGCATTGGCGAACAAGATCGTGGCGGAGACGCAGCAGGACGAGTTCGATCGATGGGTGCCAGAAACGCCGACAGACTACACGGTGGGCGAGTACCTCCAATGGTATACCGCACAGCCCGGCCTGTCCATGAAGTCCAAAGCACACCAAGAGGCGTCCGTGGCCGCGTTTCGAGCGGAGAGGAAGATGAAAGCTAGCGTGCAAGGCCTGAACTCCGATGAGGACGAGGGCAAGACGATCGATGAGAAAGAAGAAGAAGAGGGGGGCAGCCGTAGTGCGTCGGACGATGATGATACCGAGTCGGAGGTAGAGCTCCTTGTCACCAGCGTCGTCGACTCGTCCAGCTCGAAACAGTTGAGTCGCTTGAAGCGGCCGTCGCCCTTGACGATATAGACTGTCGCCCAATCACACAAGCGGATGAAACACCAAGCGAAGCTGGCCGCTTGGAATTGATGAGGTAGGGGTGAAACGTCTGGAGCACATCCGATATTCCTTGTCTGAGGCCTTGAAGAAAGCTTACATCGCAGCGCGTGATCGGAAACCATGGGAGCAATGGGTGGAGAACTTTGTCTCGTTCGTGCCCGGTCAGACGAAGGCTGAGCGGTCGTGGAATTACAGCCGCCGAGGAGGGATATCATGTACGTCAGTCATCCTTCGGTAGTTGTGGTGATGCGAGTTGCTAGGTCCATGCTTCGTCCAACGATCCCAAACACAAACAAGGGAAGGCCAAGAACGAGTGGGTAAGGCTGGTGTCTGAGCTGCATAGGTTCGCCGGGACGTCGGAGTTCCACTTTCTGTTTCACAATGTCCACCCGTATTGGGCCGAGATCACGCAAGAGCTGTACAGTCTGGCGTCGATGCTGACCAGCCTGGGCGAAGAGGAGACCGTACGATACATCGAGACGCACGGGACGCGCCGATGGCCCGACATCGTCGCGTTTTC
>NW_009798318.1:124476-144507 GCF_000520075.1 Aphanomyces astaci | reverse complement strand
AGGAGCCAGACCAAACGGTAGGTCCGGTTCAAAAACCGTCAAGTGCTCATGACGTTCCACGATAGGTTGATGAATGGGCACCATGTCGAGTAGCGGACTAGGCTCGACATGGTCCGTGATGGCCTTCACACCCATGGATTCGTCTGGACGGGCAGACACGACGTGGTCCATCAGTTGGGGGGGAGTTCGAGATCTCGGATCCACGTGAGCGACAGGGGACAATCCAAATGGTAAGGCAGGATTGTAGACGGCAGTTTCGTGAACGATGTCGGAAGCCGGCAGGGTCCAAACGAGTCGGCGAAGAAGAGTCAAAGCGCAATCTCGTCTGGTCCAGTACTAAGCTGGTTTCGTAGTTTTCGGGAGAAGCTCGTCTTGCCACAGTCAGCTGGACTTCAGCGTTAGCCTGGACGGTGCGAGTCGTCACCATATGCGTAGATTCCATCAAGACTGGTACACCATGGGTGTGGGTGGACACTTGAGCCAAGTGATGAATTGTTTCGGTCGCAGACTGCACGTCAGAGGTCAGTAGCGATAACGTCCCAAGTCTAGGACTTGACGAGGAGTACGAGTCGTTCGAGTCCAAGCGCGCAATTAGACTTGTAGAGGTGAGCGGGACAACAGACTGGGTCAGCATCTCGCCGTCGTTGCCCTCAGTGAACATGGACTCGTTTGACTTGTTTTCGTCGGAGCTAGCTTCAGCCATATCGTCTGTGTATACAAGCTCTTCAGACGAACTTCGGGGCTCCATGGATAGATCACTCTCGTCGTCGAGGAGAAAGGCCAGTTCACGACGAGCGGTAGTCAAGGTTATATGGGCGGCCTCGTCCGAGTCTTCGGCCGCTTTGCTTCGTTTCTCCAAGTCTCGTTGCTCGGGCGAGTTGGAGTGGTGTTGGATTCGGTAGTTGATGTCTCCCTTCAACTGTTTCTGGACAGGGGTGCCTTGGGCAGGTTCAGGCTGACTTTTACACTCTTCATCTGAGCTGCTAAGGAGGACTTCGTCGTCAGCCACGCTCACGAGGTCAAGTCTTGTATCGGTCGGGGCTGGGACGGCTGAGGCGACATCCGTGTCGTCTGCGATTGCTTGGACGGGGGGTGGATCGAGAGGCCTTTGCTCACCCAGGAGTGCTGGATTTCTTGGTTTGGCAGGAGAGTTACCCTGCTTCTCCACCATTTTTGTGACGGTCGTAGGGGTTAGACGCACAAAAGTTACGAAGGTCCGGAGGTTCGGACTTCAGGACCGGATACTCTCGGCTTGGCCAAGAAGAACACAGCAAGAAAGGAGTAGATCCAATGTTAGGCAAATGTAAAAGTGAACAATCTAAAAACTAGCTAAAGCTGACGACCTTTGGAGAAAGGTCGTGTAGAATAAAAGGCAAGACGGTCGAATTCGAAGATGGTCGGCCCGTCGAATAATATACCTTTGCGATGGCAATATCACGATGTGGTATAGTAGTACAAGCCCATGCTCCAGCTCCGTCACACGGCCCCCTGGTGTGTTGCATACGGTTGCACTGGGTCGACCACGGCTGTGTGGCTATTCATACAGAATCCCCCCGAAGATGGTGCTGGTCGACAGGCGTTTTTCTGTGCTCCATGCCTGGAGCAAACGCCCTTGCCCCGTGCGAGTCTTCTGCACTTGTCGACCGAACACACCTTTTTCAACGCACTTCTGGATTGAAATACATACCACATGTAGCCAGTCTCTAGACTACCGGTAGTTAGCCGGATAGAGCTACGCGTAACCGTAAATTCCTTCCTTCGTTCCACGGGTGGAGTTGCTCTGAATAATGAATTGATAGCGTGAAGACTCCTACGCCATCACTAAGCTATACGCAACCAACCATTGTTTACAGTTAGTTGGTGTACAAAGGGTGTCGTTCAGGCCGGTGAAGGACACAATGTATTTTCGAGAGGACACCTTGGACTGACGACGATGTGTCGAGTACACAATGGTCGTCCGGATAGTAACCGGATGAGGGTACGGTTGCATTATTATCCGTGTTGTCGTCAACACCCTGAAAGAAATACGAGTATACTTCGAAGCACAACCCACGATACTGTAGTCGTCTGCGATAACGTTGATTTAGAAGTGCAACTAATATATAAACTGTATTACATGTCCGACAAGCAGAATATTAAATCTTACAAGTATGTGATACAAGAGTACGTAATTTTGTCCAATCATTGTCCATGCATGATTGTTATTGGTCATTTGCTGGCCGGGAATTGCATGCTGGCCGGGAATTACATGAATAACCTTATACGCGAGGCGGGAATCCAGGGTCGGACCAAGAAACGACTTGAACACGGGCGTGGCTTACATGGGGGGCGACAAGTTGATCACGTCCAGCACGTCTTGGAGGGAACGTAGTCGCGTGCACGTCTTGGAGGGAACGTAGTCGCGTGGCCAAAGTGGAGATAAGGAAATACCTGATACAAAAGTCGACCCAGAGGTTGGCGGGAGGAAGGGGGCAGTTGGAACCTGTCGCGGGTGAAGAGATCGGAACTCGGAGAACCGGCGGGAGATGCCCGGGCGCGCGTAGGTCATGCCGGCTTTGTCAGGCTTTAGCCGCTTTGTCCCGAGATCGTTTGATGCAAGTCCATGCAAAACAGCACGTGGATGTTGTGGACGGCGTTCAGGTTGTTCTTGGAGTACTGTATCCCCACGTCGTGATTTTCAGGCGAGTCATCAAATAACTAACGACTCTATTCGTCGCGTTGATGTAGAAACGGTCGTGGGGGGCTGGGTGGACTCTTCGGGGCGACAACGTTGTGAAAATCTTGGCACGGGCTATTGGATCAACCATGGTCTGCAATGTGAGCCAAAGCTACCGGCATATAGGACACGATAGCCGCGTCCTAACCACTGTTTACCGTTTACCCAAAATTTGTAGATTTGTGCTGAATCGCCAAATCTACTATCGATCGATTCTTTGTAAGGGGCTCTTCCAAGTAACTTTCAAAAACGAACGGAGCCAATCAGAATCGTTTCCGTCGTACTTTGAAATCACTTTTTCAAAGTACGATGGCGAGTCATGTTTTGATCGTGTTTTGGGTATTTGTGCATCCCAAGTACTACCTCTGTTCCGAAATAAATCAAACAATCGCAAAACTTGACGTTCGGAAATAAATCAAACAAATTTTGACGCAGAGCTGTCAAAAAAATATTTATTATTAAGAATGCAAGAAAGTGTATTTAATTATGTCGAAATCCCATGTCCTCGAGCAGTTTGCAAATTTCCGCCATTTCCAAGGCCTCCGCAATTTCTTGAGATAGGTCTCGGAGTCTCTTGTCGATGTCTTCTTCACCAAGTCGGGTGCAGCCCTCATTAGAGACTTTTAGCAAGTGCGAAATCTTGACTTTCCAGACTTAAACTTCGATTCGAACTTCGAAGCTTGCAGACTTTGCTCGGAAACAGGTCTGAAAAGTCAGGAAGTCATCACACTTTTGGCATCGAAGTCCGCAGACATCTGACTACTTTTCGAGCCAATCAAATTGCTCTATTGAGGTTCACACCAACATGCTCCGACTCGCTTCAGCCGACGCATAGGTAGTTAAGACTATGTAGTGTTAGGATAGTGCACAAGCGCGGGTATGTACAGTGATGCAGGACGCTAGTCTGAGTTTGTAGCTCAGGGCAGTACATCACAAGTATACTCCCTGCCGCCGCGCACCAAGCCGCCGATGATTGCCACCTGATCACCCTATGCCAAGGCAAGGACGACGGGCGGCGAGCTCGGTCCTGACTACGTAAACCTATGTTTGGTCGCCACGATACTTGACGGCCAAACAGAGGGAGAATCTTGACACAAGATCCTCAAACTTCGAAAGCAGCGGGCATTAGGACCGCTGAGCTAGTCCGAGTCCCTACAGTCCAAAGCGTTCGATGACTATCGTTTCATAACGTCGCACATGATACACAAATCCAATTCTACACGCCCTTATGTGTCTCTCGTTGAATTGCGCGCAATGAAGTCATACCGGTTGGCACAGACTAAGAACAGGAGAAGGAATAATGGATGGTGTTGGCTTGGTGTGTCGGGATTTACTTTTCAGACTTGCTAAATCTGAATTCTTTAAACTTCCAACTTCAGACATCGATAAAATCGAACGAAGTACAAAGTATGTAAACTACTGACATTTCGCACTTGCTAAAAGTCTCTATTCAACAAAGTAGGGTCGCATGCGATAGTCTCGGGCAGCTTTCCGGCTAAGGCCAACTTCTTCTTTCCCATGTGTGGGATCTTGTAGTTGTTGTCACCAGTAGCCTTAATCACTTCTTGTAGGCACGACTGCAGCGTCATGAAGTTGCTGTCCAGCGTCTCCATGCTGACTTCGTTACACGCAGCCTCTGTGGCGGCCACAACGTCTTGCACCGTCAGACAGTTGTGACGCTCTTGTAGGGTCTGAATGGCGCGGAAGAATCCTAGATCCAACACATTCATGTCGGGTGAGTTCGGTGGCTGGCACACAATCTCCATATCCCACGCATCGGCCTTGTACGCTGCAGCCACAGTTGGGTCCTTGGCGGACACATGCGGTCTCGCGTTGTCTTGTTGGATCTTCACGCACTTCGTTTCTCCAGCCGGCAATTTCGCTCGGATTGCTGGAATCGCGTTGTAGACGAGCATTTGACGGTACGCTGTCTTGTCGACGTTCTTCGTTTTCAACTCCATCGTGCCTGCAGGACGATTGCGGCTGGAGCGCATTACAGGAGCCATCTCGGTGAAGTGCCATGTCCCGAGCTTCCCGTCGAACCACTCGCCGGTGTTGTTGTTCCACCGCGGACGCGCCACAGCCGACAAAAACATCACCTTCGTGATGAAGCGTTTGGACTTGCACTGCCTATGAGGTGGCTTCTCCCCAGGAGCCAAGTACAACGTGCGCTTAAATGCGCGTCATGTAGAACCACTTCTCATCGATGTGGACGGTGTCCATAAGGTTCTTGAAGTGCAGCGACGAGCCGCCGATGACGTGGTCGAGAGCCCACTTCAGACGCGCAACCTTGTTGGCATCCGTCAGCGCGGGCTTGACGTAGCTGGAGTACTTGACGATGGCGCCACGCTTGTAGTACGCGTGGAGGGCTGTCGTGGGGATGCCAAGTCCAGCGGCGACGGCGCGCATCGTTGTGCGTGAGGTTTTTGACAGCTCCTTAAGTCGAGAAGAAATGTCATCATGTTTCAATTTACGTCCACACTTAACCTTTTGTGACGCTACGCTTACGCAGATGCGCTGGTCATTGTTCAAGTCGACCTGTGCGCGTAGCCAGATCAAGCGGATCGTGAAGCGAGTGACGCCGAAATTCCCAGCGACAAACTGAAACGAGCCGTGAGGCAATTTGCCTTCCCGAAGGCACGCCAGGAGCAGGTTCATTTTTGTGGTGGGATATGACTGCTATTGCAGCACAAACTCATGTTAAATTCAATGTGCTTGCCCACCAGCTTCGTCTGTGTTACCATGAAGTCAACTTGCACACGTTTTGGGTACAAACTCGATTCACCTCCGAAAACAAGGCGAGATTGTCAGTACAATGTAGTACGAAGAATCAGGTGGAGAACGCTTTGGCGCTGGTCGTTGTTTTCGGTGACGCGCTCATATTTCAAACTGAGCTGTTGATCTCGAGTCAATCATACGGATACACTGGTATTATCCGGAAAAAGCATTCCCTTAACGTAGCCGGCTATCCGGATAACGATTTTATATGAAACAATGTATTAAATATTCAAACATGACGGCCATCTATGATTGGTGGAATTTTGGTGGGAAAGCACTGCGATTGGATTCGTTGTTGTCTCCTCTATCCGGACATGTTCGTAGATTCAAGCATTTTTTTGTTTTGCTCTTCATTTTCCATTTTTTCTGATTGTTTGATTTATTTCAGAACAGAGGTAGTAGGTTAAAATGATTGGATTACGTTTTACTTCATCTGAGTATTGGATATTCTACTCGCACCTGGAGGCTGCAAGTCCATGCCAAGGTTGGTCGGAGCCGCCATTAGTGGACGTGTTCTCGTCAACTGCACCACCAGGAACTGTGAAATCAATCCCACTTCCGCAGGATACCTTTGGGGTCATGCCACAGTACCGCTGTGGACGCTTCGGCAGCCATGACGATACCTATGGTAACAGCGAGCCGTACCCTGTCTTGCTCACGGCACGGCACGACTTGACTACAGTTATGTACGAGGAGAGGCTGCGGAACATCATGGCGGAGACTTCAAAGCTATAGCTAGGCATAGCTATCATGCTTCTTGTCAATCTACATGTTCCTAGGACTCGTATGACCTAGGCCTTGTGCCTGGATCTAGGGCAGGTCGCCACCACTGCCGTCAAATTTCACTGGTGAGCAGCACATTGGCCTTTATATGAAAATTAGCATGTAAGCATATGCCACTTTGATTGGAGAGGTTTGTCCAATCCGTGGGCGCTGAAAACTTCAAAACACGATGGACCAAAAACACGACAAAACCATCACTAGCCAATCACGTGGAAGCAGAAAACACGACAAAAGCACGACCAAAGTGCGATCAAATAACGACAAACTTACTTGGGAACGCATTTTGGGTTGAAAGTACGACGGTACTTGGAAGAGCCCGTAAGTACTTCCTGAATTTTGTGTGTAAAGAGATGTTGTGTGGTGATTGGTATCACACTAATTTGACATTAATAATGGTTTCCTGGATTCCAATTCTTTTGTCCATTGACCTCTCACCAAGTTTTCAACGAAAGAGTAATCAGATTTACGTGAAATCACACCACAAACATTGAAGTTTCGTCGGTTTCCGGATACTTAACCGGAATTAAGTTTCCGGATAAACTGTTTCGCTATTGTTTCGTGACCATCATTCTCTCTTACAAGAATGCATTGACACTATTTAGGAGTGTTGGTAATTGTTTCGCAACATGCCAACTGGTAATGCGTACAGTACTCCGTATTACTACGTATTAATAGTACTCCGTATTACTACGTATTAATAGTATTAACGAAGCTTACTTGAAACACTACTCGAGCGAGTTTGGTGTTCCATAACCACGTCGGTTGTATGTACAAGTGGGTTGCATGTTGGCCATGTCGCTCGCTTTCATTATGACACGCGCAAGTTTGACTCACTTCGGCAAGTACGGTTCAATGAAGTCACGAACAGCGCTGACGCGTGCATAGACACCTGGCTTGCCGCGCCGACCACAGCCACAGCCCCAGATGGACACCCCCACCAAGCGCACGGTATCATTTTCTTCGATGGTCAACGATCCCCCCGAGTCTCCGGTACACGCATCTTCTCCTTTCACCCCTCCAGCACCCAACATCGTATCGGTCACTGGGATGGGGAATAACGCATCCGAGGCCGCGGTGTTGCTCCAGGTCGTGAAGTTGAGCTCCTTGAGCACTCGCGATTTGGGGCCACTATATTTATTCGTGACGTATCCCCAGCCGCGTACCCAAGTGAGCACGTCCCCCGGAACGACACCGCCACAGGTTGGATGGTCGTGATGTTGCGGTCCAAGATTACGATGCCCACGTCGATGTCATTGGGGTGTTTGATTTCCTCGGTGACATTGGCCAGTTCCCCGTCGGCAAAACCGGTTAAATAGTGCGTACCCACGACCACAGAACGTAATTTACCACTCAAACAATGCGCCGCTGTCAAAACGACATTGGGGGCGATCAGACTGTCGCCGTACTCGGTCTCATTAACGGTCGAGGGTCTTGAGCCCAGCCACATAAGGTTGCAGGCCTAATTGGGCTTCCTGGCCCCCGAGGATTTCGAAACTGTCGTCTGGGGCCTATCGCCGCAAGCGATTTTGGCTGGGACAACTTGGTTTTGAGCCAAGGCAGCGACGGCCACGGTGAAAGCGAGGAGTTTGAACTTCATGGTGGAAATTTGAAAATGAACGGTCTTTCATCTGTAGAGCCAAGTCAATCCAATCGTTAACGTCAGGCTGTGATTGCATTAGCACACCAAGCAGGCCTTATCAATACATGTATTGTATTGTGTATTCTATTGGTCTACCGGTAGAGAAGTCGAACAATCAATTATTGCAATATATTGAATTTTATTGACAATAATAAACAATATATTGACAGTGAGGCATGTAATTTACTCTATGTCCGATCCGATGTTTTCATCATCTTCGTCAAAATCGTCATCATTTTTTGACTGCCATGGACAACTGATGCCACAAGCGCTTGATCCCAAAGATGTCGATTTGATCTCAAATACACCAGTATTTCGTTCTAGGACTCAATGACCGCCGATGTGGAGAGTACAGACGATTGCACAGGCTGAAAAGCCGTTCAACGTCATTTGATGTAGGCACAATAAAGGACGTGCACACATAGCCAGAAGAAGACATTGTCTCTTCGCGCTGCCGTTTCTAGGTCTCCAACGCAAAGTCATCATCGCTCTGATGTGGGCCAGCATCCACAGTAGATGCGAAAATTTTGATTTTGATTGGACCTTTAATGCTCTATCTCGCGCTCTAGGGGCATTTGAGGCACTTTGACTACTGCATGTTGTGCGCCTTGTCTTTGGAAGCGTTTTGGCCGTATTTGTGAGGGTGTGGGGCATCTGGTTGGTGAGATATTGCTTGTTTTTTGTTCAATATATTGAACAATACAATATCCTTTATTGTTCAATACTACTTCGAAGTATTGATTTGTACGCCTGGGCCAATACAGTATTGCCCTCAATAGTATTGTCAATTATTGATAGGATACGTCAATATATTGTTGACGATCCCTGACACCAACTTACTGGATCGCTATTTTCGCTTCCATCGTTATCCGGACAGGAACCTCTTGCGGAGGCCGAATTAACTGTAAATTGCAAACTGAGGACTCTTAGTATAAATTACTTTTTCTGGTCTATTTTAAGTCTAATCATTTCGTCCAATGAAAATGCGCCAACAATGCACATCTTTCAACCGCACGACTATGGCTACAACCGTACGACGAATGACGGCCTGCTGCACATAATGGAGACTAACGGCCTTACCGATCATGCGACCATGAGCCGACCTCTAAAAGGCTCATAGGTCTTTCTGCAGCGCCATGCAGAACACTTCCCCCCTAAAGGGAGTGTCCGTGGGCTGGAGTTCCGCGACCATTTTCTTCACTTCTTCTTCGTCTTCATGTTGGTGAACCCAGCAGCGGAAACCGATGGGGATGTCTTCGTAGAGCGAGCGCACGGGCTCACATGAGGCTTGGTCTTCATCAAGACCAAGCCAGTAGACGAGGGCTTGGTACTCACCGTTTTCTTGGGGGACTTCGCCGAGCTTGGCCACGTGGAACCCTTCATTGCCAAAAGGAATATGGTCGGCCAGGTCTTCGGTCACCTCGTGGCCGCCTTTACAATACATCTTGAGTCGGCACCCGTGGTGGAGGGACAAGTTGTTAGGCTGCACCAACTGTTGAGTCTCCATGACATAGTATGTCACGACCCGGACGATCTTGCTTGGACCACGCAAGTGCAGGGACAACTTGTTATCTTGGCGGGACACTTGGCTAACGAGGACAAAGTCGCCGATCGCAAACTTCTGCAACTGGACGGCCTTGGACTTGGCTTGGCGTCGCTTCTTGGCGCTTGTCGCAGCCACTTCGCGATGCAGGGCTGTTCCATCGCTTCAAGCAGCTCGTCCATGTGCTTCTTGCGCGTGCAGTTGAGCCAGTCAATGTTGGCGACTTCCTTGGTCACGGTGTTGACAAACGCTGACAGGGGCGTCGTCGCAGACAAGCCAGTAAAGGCGGTCACCGGGGCCATGCCGCTAAGTCGGTCGCTCGGCATGTGGTTCAATGATCCTTGTACTATGGCCAGGACGAGGTGTCAGTCGGTCGCGCGCAGCTTCAACTCGCTGGTAAGCGTCTTGACGGCGCGGAGGATCAGTCGGTTGACTACTTCAACGGTTCCGTTCGCCCAAGAACAGTAGGCGGTCGTGAAGTGGTGGTGGGCGCCGGCGGCCTTGCGGATCTTGTCGATGACTTCGTTCTTGAAGTGGGAGCCGCTGTCGGAGACCCAGGTATGGACATACCAAAAGGTCGTGAACCAGTCGAGGAGGCCGTTGGCGGTCGCCGAGGCGTCGCTTGTCTCGCTGGGCCAAAGTTGCACGAACCCGCTCATGTCGTCCTTGATGACGAGGATCTTCTGCCACCCGTTCGTCGCCGTGGGCATGGATAGCCAGTCCAAGTGGATCAGCTCTTGGGGCTTCACGGCATGGAGCGCCGATCTAAGCGGGCGCGGGACAACTGAGCCGTCGACGCTGAGTCAGTAGATGCAGGCTTGGATAAAGGTCTTGACATCGACTTCGAGGGTGCTCCAGGCGAAGACATTGCGGACGGCCTTGGTCGTGGCTTCGATTCGACGATGGCCCGCGGCGCCTTGGTGCGCTATGATGCAGACCCGCTGCTGGAGGTCCGTGGCACTTGGTGTGATCCAGATGCGGTCTTCCTTGTCGAGGAACAGGTTCTTGTCTTCATTCCACGCCACGCCAGTTGGCGGGGTCTCTCCCTTCTTCACGGCCACTTGTTGGGTCTTGACGATGCCGGGAGGGCTGGGCCAGTCGAAGTCGGGCTGCTGCAGGGGTGACACCATAGTCAGGAGGCGCCGGACGGACTTCGTTGGCACTTGGGCTTGGGCGGCGCCCCAGCGGCTGAGCAGGTCGTCCCACACATTGTCTTCACCGAGCAGGCACTCAATGGTGTAGGGGAACGAGGAAAGCACCAGGGCCCAGCGCTCCAACTTGTGCGCTTGGTACCTCGCCATGCTTGGGGACTGGCCGGCAGGATTGAAAATGTACTGCAGGTTCTTGTGGTCGGTGATAAGACGGAAGCCAGCTGGGCGGATAAGAAGGTAGTCCAGCCGCTTGCAGTTTTCCACAACGGCAAACGCTTCCTTCTGCACGATTGGCCGACGCTCGCTTGCGCCAATATAAGCACCGCTGAGAAAGGCCAACGGCTGGTGGCGCTGCAACGGCAGGGCAAGGTCTTCAAATGGTACCTGAGTGGTGATCGCGCCCCAAAAGCCTTCACTTGCGTCGGTGTAAAGGCAGACCATCATGTCTGCCCGTGGGTGCGCCATGGGAACCATCGCCAAGAGAGCTTCCTTGATCCTGTCGAAGCAGGCCAGATGGCCAACGTCCCAGCCAACGGCAGCGAGTTGGACCCGGGTGAGCTTCGTCTTCTTCGCACTTCCAATTTGCTTGGTCGCTGCGTCGAGAAGTTGGCGGAGCGGCGCCACAAGCTCGGTGTAGCAGGGGATGCTGGACCGCATCCAGTTGGTCGCGCACACGAACTGTTGGAGGTCGGCGGCCGTAGCGGGCGGCGCGAGCGCACACAGTCCTTGGATTCTTGTGAGGGAATGCTGGACGCCTGCAGTTGAAACGACTTTGTCGCACCAGACGACCTTGGTCAGGAAGAAGTCGCATTTCTTCTGGATGAGCTTCAGGCCGAAGGAGGAGCAGATCGTGAGGACTTGGTCGAGGAGGTCGAGGAGGTCTTCAGGGGTCTCGGCGTAGCCAATCATGTCGTCGAGCCAGGCTAGGAGTCCCTTGAACAATAGGTCGACAAACATGAAGTCCACCGCCGACTGGCAGAACGCCACCCCGTTGGTCTGGCCCATAAGCACTCTTGTAGGCGTGTACACTCCAAAGGGGGTCATGAAGGAGTAGAACATCTGGGAGTCTTCATGGAGCGCCAGCTGCCAGTAGCCCTTGAACCAGTCGAGGGTGAAAAACGCCCACGAGCCCACTAAGACAGTCAGGGCGGCGTCAAGGCTCGGCATAGGCCATGGCATAGGCTCCGTGCACGCGTTGATGGCAGGTGCTTGGCCATACGGCTGGATCACGGATGGCTCCGGCGAAAGCACCTTGACTTCCACGCCTGCTCGCTCCAGGGACTTCATCACACCGGCTGTTACCAATGTAACGTCGGAGCCGGCGTCGAGGAGGGTCGTCGTGACGGATACGATGCCTTCGATCTTGGATTCGCGACCAAGGGACTTGTTCGCGCTGCCTTGAAGCTTGGTTACCTTCCTGTTGCGCGCGCTCTCGCACTTGTCCATTTGCTCCTTGAGCAGTCGCTCGGATTCGCCAGGCGCGCACTTGGGACAGTTTACCACCTTGTGATTCTCGCTGCCGCACTTGAGACATGTCGCCTTCTTGCATTCGTACTTCGCGCTGTCTTGCTCGGGGGCCGGGGAGGTCCACTACTGCTGCCAATACTGCCTTCAGATCGTCCAGGCTTGGACGGCCGCGATGGTGCTGCGGCTGCCGTCACAGGTGGAGCCAAAATCTTCTCGTCTTCAACCGGGGCATACAAGTGGTACCCGGTGGTATGCACGCGCAGCCAGTTCACGTTGGACTTCAACGGCTTGTTGCGTTGGAGGGCCAGCTGGCGTTGGGCCGACTTCTGCAGGCCAAGCGGCTTGATCGCCTTGACCATGATGTCAACAACTGTCTTGCTTTCTTGGTCCAAGACCCACGCTTGGTCGCCGCGCTCCAAGGCTCGCATCAAGTTGTCTAGCATCTTGCCAATGTGCGAGTCGGCGTCCAGGATTTTCGTATCGAACCGGATCGCCGTGGTCAAACGCTTCTTGAGCACTTCTAGGTATTGTGGCTCCTCTTTAAACACCTTGCTAAACCATGCGGCCTACTCTGCCTCCGTGACGCCACGGTAGTCGTGGTTGGCTATGTCCCACATCGCCACACGCTTCTTCGTAAAAGACGTCCATGCACGCGTTCACAGGCATGACGAAGGGTCTTGAGACATTGAGCTGGAGGGCGTTGACTTGGTCCAGGTACTTCTCGTACTGGCGGATAAATGTGCGCCGCTCCGATGTGGTCGAGCCGTTGAACGAGGTCAGTCAGGGAGCGCCGGTGCGTTGTAGACGAAGCCGCGCTCGTCGCCTTGTCCCATATCATCGTCATCGGGGATAGGGCGCAGGTTGGTGCGCCACTTGGTGTCCCAGCTGGCGCGGTGGAATCAAATGGCGCGGCCACGAGGGTCGGAGTGGGCGCCGTAAATGGGGTGTTGGCGTAGCCATCTGGTTGAAACCGCTGATCAACAGCTGGTGGATTACGCCGGCGTGAAGAGGCAAACGCGTTAGTGGCTTGACGGTGCACGCGACGGCCGCGTTCGACTTCTCGAGACGGGATCGCTCCGTCCCGTTAACAGGGAACTGCGAGCGTTAGTGGTCAGAGTCACTAATTGCTTCAGGCGATGAGGTTGAAGAATTCTTTGTCTTCGCTCCCGTTTGTTTTTTGGACAGGAACCTCTTGCGGAGGCCGAATTAACTGTAAATTGCAAACTGAGGTCTCTTACTACAAATTACTTTTTCTTGTCTATTTTAAGTCTAATCATTTCGTCCAATGAAAATGCGCCAACAATGCACATCTTTCAACCGCACGACAATGGCTACAACCGCACAATGAATGGCGGCCTGCTGCCTTACCGATCATGAGTCCATAAGCCGACCTCTAAAAAGGCTCATACGTCTTTCTGCAGCGCCATGCAGAACACTTCCCCTCTAAAGGGAGTGTCCGTGGGACTTCTGGAGTTCCGTCCGTTACTCATGCTTAGCATCTCCCAAGCGTCGTCCATGCCTCGACGGTATTGCACAAGGTTGACGCCAAGCATATCCGGAAGTGACAGTTATGCGAATTTTATACCGTTTTACCGTTGGGTTGCGCAAAAGTAAAATACAGTGACGGTAAACGTCAAAATACAGTCTGATTATACCGTCGTACCATTGAGGATGCCCTTACTTAACGTACGTAACTAAATATAGCTCTCTCATTTTTCGTTAATTGTGAATTGGAACCACATGATCGATTCGCCTTGTCGAGATCTATTGTTTTTGTGGTTAATTCGCCAGGAAAAAATAATACTGCACATGGTATAACGCTCTAAAAAGTGCTCAAAATATCGTCGTTTCTAGGCTTCTTGCACCATAGAAGTTATAGAAGTTATGGTCAAAAATGATGCTCAAATTTCACTGTGCTTCCATATAATTTCTATACACCCAATCTGATTGCTTCTAAACATATCGGTTTATAGAGGTTTAGGTGGAGATATTGGTACAGCAAATATAAGAATACCTGTATAATATACTACTCCTAGTAAGTAATAATTGTACATATGAATATAAAGTAAACCTATAAATCATTTCCAATCGGAGGTAAATTTAGTAGTACAGTAGTACTATGCTAACCGAACCCTTGATTCGTACAGTACAACTACGAACACTGGTGGCAAGTTATCAACCGACCATCAGTGCACAACGCATGTTCCATTCAATGTGGACTTACGTTAACGTGGGAAAGCTCCTGAATTGAATCGCCATCAGCTATCCAGCTTCAACAAAGAACCAAGTGAGACAAACGTACTCTTTTAAGTTCTACAAATGTACTATGAAGCACTGTACCTTCACCGCATCTCCACCGCATCCCCAAATATTGATGTCCCTACAGTATCCCAAACCAGTTACTACGTAGTATACTGTAATAGAGGTACATTCGAAGTTACGGATAATTTGGGGATGTATCCGGGTGTTTTTGTTCCCAGCCAGATTTATCCAATAACTGGACAAACTGCCTGGATAAGTCCCTAATTATCCGTACTGTAACGGTATATAACCGAAGTTTTGATGATATACAGTTACTGTATAGAGTTGGGACAGGGATCCGCGCTGAAGGTTCTGTGCAGCCCTGATCTCACACCAACGCAGCTTGTACAGTATAGTACCGTACTGGTAATTGGGAAAAGTTCAAGTTTCACTTCAGATCGTGCAATTGTATGAAATTTCGTTCCCAGGTTGTCGCAAAAGTTACGTCCCGTCACAACGCATAAAAGCAATCGCGGCAATTTGGCTCAGTCTAATTTCTACTTTCAAACACGAGCGTTGATGCTGCGTACAAATTCACTAGCGCTGGTCATAGCGATTTCTACCTTGGCAGTGCAGTATGTGTCTGCCGCGTCGTGTGGGGTTATCGAGAACAACACCGACTTTCAAGGCAACGACTTGGCCAATGCCCCCGCTAGTTCTGCTGAAGACTGTTGTCCGATATGCAATGCCAACCCCAGCTGTACTGGGTTTGCGTTTGGCTGGGGAACGTGCTTCCTCAAGTATGGCCCCCTGGTTCGCATTTCCAAAGTTGGCGTGAGTGCTGGTGCGATGGCACCTACGCCGTCGTGTGGGGTTATCGAGAACAACACCGACTTTCAAGGCAACGACTTGGCCAATGCCCCCGCTAGTTCTGCTGAAGACTGTTGTCCGATATGCAATGCCAACCCCAGCTGTACTGGGTTTGCGTTTGGCTGGGGAACGTGCTTCCTCAAGTATGGCCCCCTGGTTCGCATTTCCAAAGTTGGCGTGAGTGCTGGTGCGATGGCACCTACGCCGTCGTGTGGGGTTATCGAGAACAACACCGACTTTCAAGGCAACGACTTGGCCAATGCCCCCGCTAGTTCTGCTGAAGACTGTTGTCCGATATGCAATGCCAACCCCAGCTGTACTGGGTTTGCGTTTGGCTGGGGAACGTGCTTCCTCAAGTATGGCCCCCTGGTTCGCATTTCCAAAGTTGGCGTGAGTGCTGGGGTAGCACAAGCATCAACGTCGCAAAAACAACTTTAACATGGTGCATTCTTCTCCGACGCCTCCAAAAAAGTAATCTTAACCTGGTGTTTTACGTTAGTTAGTTTTCACAACAACTGGCGATTGCGCATTGCATTTTGACATGGTCACTCGCAAGGCGACAGGCAATGTAGCGCCTAAACTACGAGAATACAAGTGTTGACTCCGGCTCTGATGGCGTAACCGAGCTGGATGCTTCCAAACGAGATGACACACATCGTTTGTTCGATGGTGCGGCGATGGTTCCCCGCACCGTCAATCAAACCGAGGCTACCGGTACCAGCATGTCCGCACCATTCACAAGCTCAATTTCAAGTCAAGATTGAGCTTTTGAATGGCGCGGACATTCTCGGTTGTAAATAACGTTACGATTGGAATGTTTGCAAGCGTCGTCGTCCTTGATGTGGTCCCCCAGCTTCTGCGTATACACACGCTGCTACAGTACTTCTGCAGCACTACAGATCCTTATCGCCATGGTAGCACTTAGTTGTTCACAGCCGCCACGTCTTAAAATGTTGTGGACGACTGACTGCCCGTTGGCATCTACGCGTATATAACCGTACTTCAGTTTGTCATCATGGTGCTACTGCTGCCATCAGGGCATTCTACTTTGAATCTGTATCCTGGCTTGGAAGCATCAATCGGAGCGTCCGCAAGTCAACGACGAAGTTAATTCTTGTAATGCATGTCGCGCGGAAATTTGAAACTCCGAGGTTGCTAAAAATAGAATTTCAAATTTACGAACCAAATTGCCTGTTCACAATCGAAGACAATTTCAGAAAATGGATTTCGGAGATGACTATGGTCAAATTCCGGGTTTGCTAAAGTTCTCTAGTACTATTAATACTACGTAGTACTAGTAGTATGCACACAAGAAGAAAGCAAGCTCCATCGTCGAAGAATACCGTAAACATGTAAACGGGCGATTTGAATGGGGAGATTTCCGTGGTGGCAACACTGTCTTGGCCGATATACATAGGGCGTCCGTTAAATTGGCCACAATTAGGAGGGCTCCCTATGTTTAACTTCAGGATGACTTTAGGACGTCGATATCGACAAAGGCATTACTACAATAGTGCGCTATTCCTACTAGCCCTTGAAGTTTATGCTTGGTTCAAAGGGTACATATATAAGTCAAATTTCCACGTTACCACGGTACTGTTAATAGTAGGAATTTGGCTCGACTTCCATTGTTGTTTTTGGGTTTTCGTCTAAATCCAGCAGACACAGTCGGTTACAAGAAAAACCGTTCAACCACCGTTGGGACCCACTTGACAACCATCCGAGTCCTCCAATCATGCCAGTCGTAGTGCCCACGAAGTACCAGTGGCCGCTACTGGCCTTGCTCGTTACTGGTGCATTGCTTGGCGCAACAGACGTGCTCACATACTGAAAGTTGAACGCGCTTATGCACTCCACCGGTGCCCACGTCCGTCCCAAAGCCGCCGCCGTGTCGAATTCGTTGCACGACGCATCCTCGTTAAGCCAAACCTCCGCGGGGGGCCTTGCAGCAAAGCCAACACCGACGGCGACATTCGAGTCGGGCAGAAGAAAAAGGTACCCCTTGCCCCCTGTCACCCCCCCCACTTGAATGTCGACGTGTCCAATTGGATGTGTAGCTAGTTAGCTTTTGACTTCTTTTGTATGCCATGCATCATGGCATACAAAAGAAATCAATACTAGGATGAACAAAGCGTCGTGTTTTCACGTTCATGCGTGTACATACAAGCATGATTGACTCGTTCCTTATCCCTCCGTTTTTATCAGTGTCGATACGGATGATCACTCCAGTACAAGTAACCCTACAAATCTGGCCAGGGGGAGGCCACAGTACCAGTTTTGAATAACACTACAACTCATATACAAGCACACAAGTAGGGGGGGGTGTCTAGCGCATTCGAATCTAATTATTGACATATCCGGCATCGCCGGCTGACCGATTGTAGGTGCACTGGCTGACGCATTACTTTGAGCACAACGCCGACCTCCACGACGACGACTTGATCTTGTTCACGGACGCATGGGATGTGGTCATTCAGCGTGACTTGCGTGAGCTCACCGCAGTGTTCTTGGCGCAGACCAACCACCAGCGCGGGGTCATTTTCATCGGCGAACCCGGCTGTGCCGACTCGTTCACTTTGCCAGGTACAGTATCGTTGATTGATCTGTGTGTGTGTGTTTGTTGCATCCACAATCTAGTGCTTCATCCCATGGAGCTAGGAGTATATTATATATATGTGTATATTTGTGTTTTTATGAAGATATTTTGTGGCCAGTGTTGGCTACCGGTATACCGATATACTGCAGGACACTAGTATCGGAGGGGGCGATGATCGGACTTGTAGTCTTAGTACATGTAGTGGTCATGTCTTATGCGTACTGCTATAGTATATACGTAGTACCTGCAACAAATGATTGTGTTTGTCATAGTATACAGTATTTGGCTCGTTTTAAGGTGATTTGGTGGGTTCACTCGTAGGCATGTACGGCGACCAGTTACGCCATGGCGCGTTCACGGTCCAGCTCGATTCGACATATCCCGAACGGACGATTCAAGGCGACAACATGTGCAACATAATTGCTGCGAAAACGTCGATGAATTCGGTATGTTATAAATCCAGCATATTGTGAACTCGCTATTAACTTCCGTACTTCCGTGGTTTGTCTAATCAATATGGAATCATCACGCTGAAGTTCTGATTGGTTGAATATACTTGTCCTTTCTGTTCGAGCCAATCCAATCCACTCAAAATTGGATTAGCCAATAGCGTCGTTTCGTGATTCGATTCGGTGGCGACCGTGGGTCGTCTGGAAATTTGTACCAAATCCACAATACCTACATGATTGTCTTTAATATCAGACAAAACGTTTTCGCCAAATCTATCGATTTGTTGGGCTCAAGTTTGTATGTAAGGAATGCCCATATTACACGTATCCTACAGATAACTTCTTCACCCGGTGGTTGGGCTCACACATCAAATACTTAAGACGACAACCCCCATCTCTCAACGGAATGTGTTTCTATGTATTGTGAATTCGTTTATTTAACCTTGCTGCAACCTCGCCGTGACATTTGATTGGCTACCAACTAAACCGCAGAAAGGACATGGAAAATATTTAGCCAATCCGAGACAAGTAATTTCATATTACCCAATCAAATGTCGCGGCGAGGTTTCTTGCGCGACGCAGTAAAGGCGTACCGAATCTACAATACATTGTGTGTTTTATTCAAGGGGCCATATAGTACACTATTAGATCACACACGACGACTAATGTGTAATTGTGTTAGTGTATCTTACTGTTTTGTGTTGTCAGTTATCCAAGGGCCCCACCTGGAGCCTCGGATCGGGTGGCATCCTCGGCGATGTCCAGAGCGTCCGCGCGTTCCTGCGGCGCGTCAACCAAGTGCATTCCGAGCAGCAGCAAAAATTTGACCGCCTCGAGTCGCCCTTCTTCTTTTACGGCGACCAAATCGCCTTCCAACTGGCATATGCCCGGTAACAACGACCACCGGTTATTGTGCTTGTGCTCCAAGTATTTCATTCATTTCGCCATATCAATGTCGAAACTTGGACAAACAAAATGTAGTAACGTTATGCCTCATGGATATGGCTAAAGTTTGGATTGGCAGAAAATTGATTTGATTGACTTGCGCGGTTCTTGGACCCATGAAACGTTTGAATTGGCAGAAATTCTGTGATTTGATTGACTTAGGTGGTTCTTTCATCCTCCATTCTCTCCTACTCCAGTTTTGACAATAGCATTTGATGTATTTCGTGCCTTGGTCTCTGTATGTGAGCAATATTTTTCGTAGCTACGTTTAGCTCGCGGTGCATTGTCGTTCGATGTATACGCTGTGTGTTGTTGCCTTTTGTGGCTAGCTCCTCGGTTATATGATCTCCAGGGTTGCGAGTTCGGTTTGCACTGTTTGAACGAGGAGTTGTAGGTGTTGTCTAGTCTCAGTCCCTTGCTCGTTAGGGTTTCGTAATATACCGCTGATGTGTTTTCATAGTTGAAACTTTGGAGATGTGCATTGTATTGATTCGGTCAACTCCTTTTTTTATAATATTTTTCTTTTTGCGTCCTAGGTACCCTGAAATCAACGTCAAAGTGGACACGAGCGGTGAGATTTTTTTCGTGACAAGTTTTTTCGTTACCCCGGGGGATTTGGACCATTTTACGCTCCACGGCGGGTGCGACGCGTCGTATTTTGAAGCGCATGCGCCGTCCAAACTTGCGTGGCACGGCGGAATTCCGTTTATTTTGCACTTTCCAGGTGATATATATATAATATATATTATTTTGCCAAATGAAGGGCCATGATGTTTTTTGCCTCGTTCAGATATATATAATATATATTATTTTGCCGAATGAAGGGCTATGATGATTTTTGCCTCGTTCAGAT
>NW_009798318.1:78845-105834 GCF_000520075.1 Aphanomyces astaci | reverse complement strand
AAGTGTCTGGATGGATGCACGTTTGAAAGTGGCTGTGGCGGCGGGTTGCAGAAGTTCGCCATGACGCCGTCGCATGCATGATTCGGTCTATTTTTAGTTCTCGTTTCTGACAAACATTCTGCATCGAAATTCAAGGTTTACCCTTGCAAAACAAATTGTTCACTTTAAGGAATTATCCAGTTTGATAACAGCGACGATATGGACGAGGCTACAGCGCAGCCAATGCTGCTTTACCCGATCATAACAGACGACCGCGACCTCTGACAAATACTGACCCACTGGTACTCAAACGAGGGGGTTTCGTTTAGTATAAGTCACAACCGTATCGCAGGTTATTTCGTGTTGTATGTGGCATCTTCAACGAGACTATATCACGCTCGACAGAGGCCGCCATGCTTGCGACAAGATCCATTGGAAACAACACCTTTTGTACACCCCACAGCGCTGCACCGGTCCCCCTGGTGTGTTGCATACGGTTGCACTGGGCCGACCATGGCTGTGTGGCTATTCATACAGAGTCCCCCCGAAGATGGTGCTGTTCGACAGGCGTTCTTCTGTGCTCCGTGCCTGGAGCAAACGCCTTTGGTCCGCGCGAGTCTTCTGCACTTGTCGACCGAACACACCTTTTTCAACGCACTTCTAGATTGAAATGCCGATGGGGGAACGGGTGGGGGCATGTGCAGGTCTCGAAAGAAACGCATTTCTTCGTCGGTGAGGTCGATTTCTATGGCGGACTGAATCGAATAGAGTGCCGGAATGGGGGCATCGAACGCGATGTGGAATGGAGGGGGGTTCAGGGGGATGGCAATGGCATGGGCTGGCGGCAGTGAGGGGTTGACTGGCGTGTCCATATTCATCGACAACTCGGACAGAAAGGTATCGCCACTGTCGAAGAGCTCAATGCCGTCGCAATAGCCGAGCATGTCGCCCATGATAGGGCAGTCGTAGCTGGTCGGCGTAGGCAGTACGTCATCCAGCCAGGCCAAGTCCATCGCTTCCTCACGGCTAGGACACTTGGAATGTGTTCGCCTGAATCGAAAGATCCGACCGAGTCCCAGAACATGGACATCGGAAGTACCGCGTCACATGGTTCAGACGACGGTTTCACATTTTGCAGTTACAGCGTTGGTCACCCAACGTGTGTTTCACCTTGTCTAACACCGGTAAATGCAAGCAGTTAAAGTGAACAATCCAGCTGGTGTTCATGCTGTCAAGTGTCAAGTAAGCTTACAGCCTTGGTTGCACCTTACAAACTCGCTAGGATAGTAATACTAGGCTCGCAAAACCCAAAAGCAAACTATCGCTTCAACCGGTGACTGTTCAAATGCTCTGAGTTGTGGCTTGCATAATCATCGTCGACTCTTGGGAAATGAGTGCTAGAACTAGCAGTGTAGCGCGGTGGTCGATACATTGGCACTACCAACGCAGGTTGTAACCTCTGCAATTGTTACTTGTGAAAACGAAGAGTCTCTCCAATGCTTATGATTTCGTTATGGACTTGATGGCATTTGCTTGTATGCAACTATAGCGCATCCTTCGGTTGGTTTTGAAGTTGATGTTCCTTGAGTCTTTCGAGCTGCTCCTTCAAGCTTTGGCGCCAATCGAAGCCGTCGTCGGCCGCAGACGTCATCGCCACGCATGCGATGATGGTGGCTAGAAACATCTTCATGGCCGATGGAACACCCTGTCAAGTAGCAAACGATAGATTACTCCAAGGGTGAAACCGCCCGAAACCGATTCTTGACCTTGCCACTAAAGTACCCCCGCCCCTTCTTGTAATGTGATGGACAATTCCGTACGGCACCAAGGAGCATCGTTCCTTTCGATGTCCACTTTGTTCGACGATTCTGCAATACAGGACGAAAAACGCAAATACCCCCCAGTTTTATATCATAGTCCGATTCCCTGCGGCTATAACATCGCGTTTGTCGGCGTGGGAATGTATTGCAATTAAATATGTAGCTTTCCCTTGTTCATGGAGGTATGTAGGTGACGAAACGACCCCAATACACACCATTAGTTATTCTCGACGAGTATATTTATATGCCCCCAGATAGTCCCCCATCTCCTAAAGCAAGAAGGGCTGGATGGTTCAAACGAATAAGTTGAAACGGGGGGGGGGGGCAGAAGGATTTTTTCACGCGGAGTTGTATTGAAAAGGCTTGTTGTCTCGAGGGGATTGCTTGAATGTAGTCTATATCCGTCTGAACTTTAATCAAGTTAAACTACACAAGACCAATGTGAAACGATCGAATGATGCACTGTTTGGTGGATTTGATGCCACAAACAATTATGTGAGTATAACGTTAATAACAATTCTAATCAAAGGGGAAAGCCCAAGCATTTCACGCGCTCACAATTATACTAGCCACACTACATCAACTGACCATTCAACCTTGTCCCAAATTATACTGCCTTCGTCGTCGAGACGTTTGCGCCGCTAACTTCACGATGTTAAGTCCCTCTGTGTAAAGCTTAACGGTCGTCTTACATAAGATGGTTATTACGTGCGGGTTTGCCTTAACGCACGAGCATTGGTCGTAGTAGCATATCCTTACGACGAACTCCGTTGCATCCCATCACATGTGCAATCAAACCTTTGTTTCATCGTTTTACGAACTGGTAACGTCAACTGGAGTCAACGAGTTAGTAATCAATCCATCACAAGGATATTTGATCTGGAATCTGGCTTGGGGGCACAATCTCTTCTGCGACAAACGTAAGTTCCGAGAATTCGTACGTGTTGAGGTTGCGCATAGGTAACTGACTACTATATGTGTACTACACTGCACCTGGTCATGAACTGGTCAGATATGCAGGAAAATGACTTGAACTTACAACAGGGGCCTTCGTACACGTCCAGCCCAATACGTATATACCTAACGCGCGTTGCGTGTACAGAAATTGAACAATTTGCTCAGTGTATTTGCTAGGGACCAACTTCGAGACGAGACATCAGAACAAGCACACCACGAACGATTACATCTACGCGATAAACGTGTGGGAGATCTATAGGGTGGTCGGCACCTGGGCAAAGATTTTCAAATCTCGGTAACGACAAGTTGGCTGTGGGTACATCTCGCTCGCACACCCAGTAAGAACCAAATACCCGAAAACGAACGCCCCTAACTATGATGCGGGCAACCACGCCACTTCCAAAGTGTTGCTATGGAGAACATGCGTTGGAGTAAAAAACTTCGATATGCAATACAGCAAGTTGGACAAGAAGCATACGTATGCAACAGATCTGCATACACTTGCCAGGAGACCTGGCGAGATATCGGTGCCAACTTGTGAAACTGCCAATCTTATACGAGCATCAACGTCAAAGGAATCAGCACCCGTTCAAAATAACTATTGTCTGGAAACGCCAACGGATTTGTCCCCTATTTTCACGGCTAGAACAGACGCGGAGCGAAGGAACAAGGGTTCCATCGATCGATCGTGGGCCCCTGCCACTACCCTCGTAGCAAGTCGAGCCCCCTTCCCTTGGTTACTACACTGTCGAGTCGCTTGATATAATTATTTGAAGCAGATATATTTAGTCATGTTTATGGGCTGGCAGCACCAGCACTTATGGTAATCTCGGCGGTTTCATGCAATTCCAACCGCCAATCGCACTCCCCACATACCATACCTCCCAACTTCAGCTTGCTCATTGTGCATTTCACTGCCGACCCCCATCACATACAATGCGCGTGAAATTTTTTGTTTCAGCCGGCATCTCTGCGATTGCCCTCTTGGCACACCCGACCTCTGCTGAGTGTGGGGTGATTCAAAGCAACACTGATTTCAAAGGCAACGACTTGGCGACGGCACTAGCAAACTCCGCTGAAGCGTGTTGTCCCATTTGCGACGCCAATCCCAGTTGCACTGGGTTTGCATTTGCTGGCGGGGTGTGCTACCTCAAGTATGGCCCGTTGGTTCGCATTCCCAAAGGCGGCATCAGTGCTGGCGTCGTCCAGCCGTCGCAATGTGCCCCCGCTGAGCAAAACGTCGACTACGACGGCAACGATTTGGAATGCATCCGCACGATCTTCACCCCCGACGAGTGTTGTGCCAAGTGCGCGTCCAACAGCCAATGCCAGCTGTACGTCGTGTCCCAATTTGGCTGCTGCATCAAATCCAAGCCCGGTCCCCGCTTCGACAACCTCGATCCGGCCTGGAACGCCTTTGCCGCGTTTCGAAATCAACCTGCGTCGAGCAGCAACAACGGGGCATGGACGACAGTGGCCGTCGTCGTCGATGCTTCCACGTCCCCCGACAGCCGTGTGACCCCGATTTCCTACTCGTACGTGGCGGGGGCCCAGTGGTTCCCCACAACACCCCTTGCCATGACATCCTTTTTGGCGACTCTGAATGCAACCATCGCTCGCCACGAGCACGGCGCAATGCCCGAGCGAGTGACGCTCACTATGCAAGACGGCTTCAACAACGTCATGCCGTTCACGTCTGTGACGTCGTTGGGGGAATGTGTGGCCTTGGTGGGGTCCCACGGCGAGGCATTCTTCACGTACATGTCGGATTCGGGCATTTGTTTGGGGCACCAGTTTCCCGGCACGACAAAGACGCTGCTGCGTCGAGGCGCAGCGCTGGCGAGTACGGCGGCAGTCGTTTCGGTAGCGAAAACCATCCCCGTCGACTTTGTCTTGTCGCCTTCCGTTTCGGGAAGCGACGACAGAGCGTGCGTGGCGGCCTGCCAAGCCTCCTTGACCCCCCTCGTCTGCGCCGCGGCGACTCGATCCTCCTCCACCACGTGCATGTTGTTTGGTCCGCTCGTGGCGCGCACACCGAGTACCATCGCCGGATGGCTCACGAGTGCGTTTGTGGCCACGGTGAAGCCAAACTTGCCGGTGTTTTCAAGTCCGACCAAAGTGCACATTTACACAACGGCCCACCAGGACGACCATGAACTGTTCATGTCCAACGCGTACCACTACAGCATTGCCGACGCCGCGACCAAAGTCGTGTTTGTGTACACGACGGCGGGGGATGACAAGGACGCGCTCAACACGTGGCGGATTGCGAGGGAGCGGGGGACGCTGGCGGCGTCTACGGCGTGGGTGGACAACCTCGGCAAGTTCAATTCCAACCCCAAGACAGAAACCGTGACCATTCTCAATCGAAAGCTCGCCAAGGTCACAGTGGGCAACGTCGTGCACTACTTTTTGCGCATCCCAGAACTGGGGCCGGATGGACAGTCGGGGTTCATGGCGCTAGTCAACAACCAGCGCCCCATTGCACCCATGGACGATCCGTGGAAACCCTACGCCAACCGAGATGCGTTCAAAGACGTGCTGGCAGCTATTTTTACTGCCGAAGCCAGTGGGATCAAGACAGTGACATTTAACGCCCAAGACCCCCAAAGCGAGCAGCCGGACCATGTCATGCACTGGGCATCGGGCCAATTGGTGTGGGACATTGTGAACGCCGACCCCAAGTGGAAAACGTGTGCCCCTCAAAACTACTACTTCGACTACCAGCACTGGTTTGACACCGTCAACGTGGACAAGCCAGTGGTGTTAAACCTGCAACGGTATGCATGGCTACGAATGAGCCAGGCTATTTACAACACCAATTCGTCCGTTCTGTTTTGGTCCATGCACTCTGTCAATCTCGGCCGCACGTACATTCGACGCACCATCAACACCAACGCAGGCAGGCCCATGTTGATACTACGACAATGTGCTAACTATACTGTTTCCCCAATACATGTATAACTAACTACCTTCATACCCCCCTATCATTTCAAGTTGTTGCAAACGTAACGTTACCCTGCAAGTTTGCGTACGGCAGCCCAAGGAACAAAATTACGAGAATTCCTGATATATTATTACTGCAACGTTAGTGAATTCTCTGCTTGGTACACGGCACACTTTTCCGAAACAGTGGTCAACTGATAAAGTACTAGTGTCACTGGTGGATGCTTTCGTATGTAGAGTTTTTTTCGTCCATTTAACGACGCGGGTCGTGCGGCTAAACGTCGACTTGCCATACGCTCAGCCAGCCGTAGCCAGAACTTCCGCTGATGCACATGCTGAATCGCGTTCTTCTTGGTAAAAGGCATCCAAGTGGTTGTGGCCCCAAAATGAAGCCTTCACATCCCCCACTACATATCACGGTCATTCTCATTGCTTGGACACATATGATCTTATACTTTTGATCATAGTGTCGAAGATGTCACTTTGGCTAGACGACACCGGCCCTTCGTTCCGTTCACCCGTTCCGTTCACCCGTTCCGTTCACCTTGCAGCACCGGTCCTTGGTTGTACTCTGGGATGGGAATGTGGAAAAACATCAAGGCCGGCACGGCGTAACCCAGGTTTGTGGGCTGTCGGAGGCGAGGAGAATTTGGAAATGACACTATTAATTAGGCAAGACAAAAGGTAGACGGGGAGTGCTATGCCTTCGTGGATTTGGTTTACGTGAACAAGAGGCGTGGGGTAACGTTGTTACAGGACAGGTTGATACGCAATATTAGCGGTCCCCTTGGAGTTTTGACTACTGCGTACTACTAGTAGCATCATCTTGCGTAAAGCTACGCACTACTTGAAGGTTTTAACTATCATTGCCATCAATACTTGATCGACGCAATCAACGATTTCATAGACAACCGGACGGCGAAAAAACGATTTCCCAAAGAAATGCAATTGCACGGCGCTCGCGTCCTTGTCGACGAACTGCACGACAAACGTCATCCCGCGGGCTTCCAACGCCCACATGTACACACCATCGTTCCCCGTTGCAATCAACCGACGCGCGTACTCTCCATATTGAAGAACCAGGTCCCTGTCTTTGGCTTCATGGTCAATGTACACGGCAACGCCCCCGTAGAACACCGACTCGGTGCTATTATACGTCCCCACGAGCTGGCGCTTGGTCTTATCTGGAATGACCACCCCAGGCACATCCCACGGTTTGTTTTCGAAGTAATGGGGGTCACACGGGAGCACGGGAGCGCGGTGGTCGATGGCGGCAATGGCGTTCGCAAACTCGTTTTCGAGGGTGGCGATGGGGATGTCCAAGTACACGCCTAGAATGTACGAGTGTACCAGCGGTATGACCATCTGCGCGCTGAAGAGGCCCCCTACCGCCGCTTCGGCATTCGACATCAGCACCACCCCTAACCCGTGCGAGGGGACGTACCCCGCCACGCCCAACACCCCAAAGAAATGCTCGCCATGCATGACGTCCCCCACAATGTCAAAGCCATAGCCGGCTGCAAGTGAATTGCCCGAGGGTGAGTACGACAGTCCCAGCCAGGGTCCCACGTTGGTCATAAGCGAGTTGAAGCTCTGCCCTGTGGTCATCTCGGCGAGTGTCTTGGGCGATTGAAAAAGCAACCCCCCACTGTCACCCGTTTGGTTTACTGCTTGCTTTGAACGATCGTGTTTGTGCCGAGGCAACAATGCGAGGGACAGCTTAGTCACGTCGTTGAGAGACGCAACCATGGATGACCCAGCCACATACGCTCCCTGTGGCCCCAACGACATCATCCTTGAGTTGGCCAATGAAAATGGATGCCATTGCATCCGAAGTAAGCTGACTGGGGGCGTCTGCGGGCGCCCCTTTAAGTCGTCCGTCCATATGCAAGGAGGCGGTCACGGCGTCCAGATGTACTGTAGGCATGTCACGTGTGGTTGGTCACGGTTTCTATATCTTTGGCCAAGGATGATCGAGTTTAACAAACTCGGAGTATCCAAACAGAAACGCATGCGTCGATGATGTGCCGAAAATCATTTTCTACTCGGAGCATGATTGATCGGGACTACTCCTTAGTTGTATTCGAATTTGGCTCGAATAATTTCCTCATTATTACAGTGATACTGTTTTGCTACCAAGATTTACGTCAATGTCACCGAGGTATATTAATTATCAGTAAAGAAACTGTACCCTCCAGTTTAACGAAGGAGTTTGACAACAACTTTGTACTTGTAGTACGTATTATTAATAATCGTACAACGTAGTATACTACGTAGTATACTACTACGGTACTGTACTAACTAAAACTATTAGTAGTACTGTACTACAGTAGTACACTGTAGTTATACCGGTAGGATTATTGATTTGATTTGAAATTGGAATGCTGTATTAGCATGCAACATTTGCGAGCTCGTCGGGTACTGTACCTCCATGACCTCGCTCGGCACTCCCCAACACATATATCAATACTACGTACTACGTAGTAGCGTATAGCGTTACCAGTAACTCCAAAATTGGCCCTCACTTTCAGTACAGTGGAGGAATGATGGCATTGAAAATGATTGTCTTCACGTACAGCACGGCAGATACTCGTTGAACGCAGCGGTTGTGAATGGCAGCAAGCGTCATTTCCAAACGTGCGGTGCTCAGGTAACATGGTCAAAATATGGTGTGGACTTGCGGCAACTTTTCTGTGGGCGGCGGTGGCTGGCCTCGCCGGGGAGGACTCTGTCCACGCGCGGAGTGCGGTGTGGCAGCCCATGCTTCCGCTGCTATCGCATCTTCATGGAGGGATGCATCCTTCGCTACCTTCTCCCAGCACCCATGTCCCCATGACGAAGAAGACGACAAAACACTCCCACAATCGCACGTCAATGATGTCGTTGGACGACAAAGCATCGCATGTCATCGAGTTTGTTCGCAAGCAAATGCAGGCGAATGGTTTTCCTGGCATGGGCATCTCCGTCGTGTACCAGCATAAAACGGCGATCGTACAAGGCCTCGGAACCACAGCGGTACATATTTCTATGTGCTTCAAATATACGATATTTTACATGGTCACTAGAAATCTGACAGACTGATGAACAATAATGGTTACTTAGGTCAATTCGTCGTTGCCAGTGCTACCATCAACGCAATTCGCAATCGGTGGGCTGTCGCACACGCTTCTAGCGTTGGCCGTGGCCAAGCTGGTATACGCAACTATTATTATAGTAGTAGTTTTAGTAGGTACACCAACTCACGAATCTCACGGCGCACATACGTAGACCGAATCCCATGAACTTGAATGGAACGATCCAATCTCCATGTACTTGCCGTGGTTCTCCCTCATGGACGAATATGCTGCCAGCCACACGACCGTGGGCGACCTCTTGTCCCATAACTCTGTCATCAACATGATGGACGGCGCCATGGCGGTGACCTTCGCCGTGCACGCCACTGGCCGCCCCTTGGTTGAGGCGCTACGGCATCTCCACACCACGCATGACTTTCGGTCTGGGTACTCTCCGACTTGGTTGAACTCGATCATCCTTGGCCAAGTCGTTGAAGCCGTGACCAACCAAACGTGGCATGCCTATATATTGGACGCTGTGGCCACCCCCTTGCACATGGACGATACGAAGGGCCGCCCTGCAGATGCCCCCCCCAGTCAGCTCACGTCGGGCCACTTATTCTGCAACGGCACGGTGATCGGTCCGTTTTCATTGGCCAATTCGACCATGATGTCGTTGGGGCCACAGGGAGCGTATGTGGCTGGGTCATCCATGGTCGCGTCTCTCAACGACGTGACCAAGCTGTCCCTCGCATTGTTGCCTCGGCACAAACACGATCGTTCAAAGCAAGCAGTAAACCAAACGGGTGACAGTGGGGGGTTGCTTTTTCAATCGCCCAAGACACTCGCCGAGATGACCACAGGGCAGAGCTTCAACTCGCTTATGACCAACGTGGGACCCTGGCTGGGACTGTCGTACTCACCCTCGGGCAATTCACTTGCAGCCGGCTATGGCTTTGACATTGTGGGGGACGTCATGCATGGCGAGCATTTCTTTGGGGTGTTGGGCGTGGCGGGGTACGTCCCCTCGCACGGGTTAGGGGTGGTGCTGATGTCGAATGCCGAAGCGGCGGTAGGGGGCCTCTTCAGCGCGCAGATGGTCATACCGCTGGTACACTCGTACATTCTAGGCGTGTACTTGGACATCCCCATCGCCACCCTCGAAAACGAGTTTGCGAACGCCATTGCCGCCATCGACCACCGCGCTCCCGTGCTCCCGTGTGACCCCCATTATTTTGAAAACAAACCGTGGGATGTGCCTGGGGTGGTCATTCCAGATAAGACCAAGCGCCAGCTCGTGGGGACGTATAATAGCACCGAGTCGGTGTTCTACGGGGGCGTTGCCGTGTACATTGACCATGAAGCCAAAGACAGGGACCTGGTTCTTCAATATGGAGAGTACGCGCGTCGGTTGATTGCAACGGGGAACGATGGTGTGTACATGTGGGCGTTGGAAGCCCGCGGGGCGACGTTTGTCGTGCAGTTCGTCGACAAGGACGCGAGGGCCGTGCAATTGCATTTCTTTGGGAAATCGTTCGTTCGCAAATAGGCGAGTGACGGAATGGTTTACGAGTAGCAGTGTTCTCAACATTTGAATAAATGAAGTGTCATGCATCACCTGTGAGCCAGTGTTCACGTTGATGCACGAATCTATCTCTAACTAAAGCACCCCGTCCGTTTAGCATCGGTCTGCGGCCACAGCATTCTTTAGCAACAGGTTCTGGGCCTCCAACACCGCGACGATCTTTGGTCATCTTGTTGCCCAAATTGCAACCGGTGGCTACCCAGCAGTTGTGTAGCCCCATGACCTTGTTGTCTTGCGAGCTCAAGACGGGGGAGCCAGAGTTCTCCCTTCAGTGTCGATGGTTTGCCCCGGCGTGTCGTGTTCTGCGCATCGAGGGGCCATGGATGTGTCGATGATGGTGGCGCCATCGTCGTTCAGGTACGCAATGTAGGCGTGGCGAGGGCGTGGCGGAAAATGTAAATGGATCGTCCAACGCGATTGCAAATATCCGTACTTGGTCAAGTTGACCCCTCGGTTCACGTTTCACTTGATCAACAAAATGTCCAATGTTTCATGGGTAAACAACATGCTGCTTTTGGCGACATAACGTGCCCACACACGTGTATGTTGTTTCTGGGGTCGTCGTCGAACACTCGGAACCGAATACCCGCAGTCGTCTCGCTGGCGTGTGTGGCGTTCGGGGTGCAATGGTTGCGTATGACCATGTTCCCTTCCGACCCCCCGCATCCACACCGTGCGCCCCCCATCCCGCCCGAGTTGCGAATGCGAGCCACGGCGTGGGCAAGTTAGTACTGGACGGCCTGGGCGTCGGCTAACAGTAAACAGCGGGCCTATTGAGCTTGATCGGTCCCGCAAATCGACTCGGGGGCGTCAAAGTCGTAGGGGATTTCGTTTGTGGACGCCATAGCCATAACAGCCAGCACCGCGGCTGCCTTGAAGGTCGAGGACATGGGATAGTATTGGTCTTGACGAAATTCAAAAGTGGAAACTTCAACGAGATGCCTTGGGATGTGACACTAACAATGATGGCATCCAGGTCGAAGTGCATATTGCACCGCCATGGCTCGTCCACTTGACTTTTTACCGACGTAAAAAACCAATTTAAGATAACTTTTTTGGAGGCGTCGGAGTAGAATGGACATAACTTTTGAGTCCGTTACGATATTTGAGTTTTTAGTAGTGATTCCAATAGACAAGACGCGCCGCTTTCACTTCATAATCGAATTATCAGTTTCGACGAAGAACATCACAGGTAAATTTGATACTTTCTAAGTATTTGTACTCACGATTTGATAACCAATTTAGGATAACCTTATTTTATCTTAAAGTATGTATATCTTGGAGCATTGAAATTTTGTATTTAGGGTAAGCGGTTACAACAGGTTGCATATAATGTATACAAGGGTATTGTTTTATAGAGTTATATTTCTGTTGTGGAAGAATGTTCACTGCGTTTAACACTCGACAAAACCTCAGATCCAGCCCAATGTGGCCCGTGTCGACTAGGGTACTTCAAACCAATCTTGAATGACTATTATAAATGGCTTCTACGCCGTTTTTGCATTTCGTTCACGTGACGGAATGGTCAGCATTATATGACAGAGGTTTTGACTCGAACAAATAACGAGGTGTGATTGGGCAATACAAAGTTATCCTAAATTGGTTAACAATGTTATCTTAAACTGGTTTTTTACGTTAGTGACATGCAAATATTGCGAGTTGCATTCCAAGCCATATGTGTACTTTTGACGTCGACAATTGTAAAACGTGTGGTGCTGGCTGCTACGGTTTGTTGTCCAAAGTGACATAGGTATCCTTCCCAAAGTCAGGGGGAGAACTATCATAGCAATCGGGCTATGCTCAATAACATCCCCGCGCTAAGTTTGTGGCCTCCATGTGGTAGGTAGTAGCCTCCATGTACTACTTAGTAGCTGGTACTAGTAGGTAGTAAATTGCACTTCGAAGTACTATTATTAATAATACGTTGTACGTCAGGAGTGTGTGCGAAATCAATTGCTGGAGGTACCTGTGCAATATAGTACACTCTAATATTTGATATTCAGGCCAACCCTGCCGACGTGGTGCCAGTTGGAGCCAAGGGAGATTTGCGATCATGGTACATACAGACCGACTTCGTGGCATGCGTCGGCTGGACGAAGTTGACGTGACGATGTCTAGATTGACTTTATGTTGTTGGTATCCCGTCAAGGGAAGACGCGTCTGTCCAAGTGGTACTCTGCCGTGCCGCTCAAAGACAAGGCGCGCATCATCCGAGAAGTGACGACGCTCGTGCTCGGCCGCCCGCAGAAGCAATGCAACTTCATTGAGTGGAAGGACCAGAAGATCGTGTACAAGCGGTAAGGAGCCAAGTCAGACTTCGATGAGATCACAGACATGTCTCGTGTCTGTAGGTACGCGAGCCTGTACTTCGTCGCGTGCATCTCGAAGGAAGAGAACGAGCTCATCACGCTCGAAGTGATCCACTTGTTTGTGGAAGTGCTGGATCGATACTTTGGCAACGTGTGTGAATTGGATATCATTTTCAACTTCCACAAAGCGTACTACATCTTGGACGAGCTCCTCATCGGTGGCAACCTCCAAGAACCAAGCAAGAAGGAGATCCTGCGCGTGTGCCAGCAGCAAGAAGACTTTATGGAAGAGTCCAAGGAAGATTTGTTTGTACGTCCTCGCACGACCACTCGTTAAACGACACGAAGCGACGGGCATGCGACAAACGCCCATGACATGGTAGTTGTTAATTTGGCAATTCCATAGCCGTCGGCTGTTCGTGACGTCCAGGCGGTTGTGTTCCATGGTTAGATCATAAATAGTTGTTGGAGACTGCAGAGCGCATTTTGGTTTACTCGGACACCATGTCTTGACGACGATCGTCCAGAGAGCCGCCGCGACCCAGTGGCGGCCGATGCTGGATCGCCCAAGACGACATGCTTTGTAACGGATTGCTTGTTGAGGGCACTCGTGGCATAGCGTGGTAGAAGTAGAGGACTCTTGTTTTGCCTCTTTCTTCGATCACTGTTCACGGATGGCCGCTTTTTTTTATGTTTCTTTGCTGTTCCTGGTCCATTCGTCGACGAGGACTCTATCGTGTGGGCCCGATTTTGTTTCGTAGAGGATGAAGTGCGAGGTCGCCCTTTTGTCTTGGAGGTTGTAAGTATCTTGTTCTGGCGATGAACGTGGTGGATGTAGTCGATACTGGCGGCGGGGACGGAGAGTTTAGGGGGGTCAAACGACAGCCGTCGAAGGGGAAGCGGTGGTGTCGATGGAATTGCCGTGGGGCTTAGTCGTCCTTCTGGGCTTGAGAAGCTGGAAATGCTGTGACATGGACTGGCTTTGGGGGTGTTGCTTCCTACGAGAAGGCATAAATCCCGATTATAACATCGTATGCTGCTCGATACAAACGTACTTTCCGGTGGTGGTACGACGATCAAGCCGAGGGATTCGAAGAACGGATCGTCGAAATTGTGGACAGACGCAGCTGTGTTGCCTTAGCATCCTCCTTCAATGCAATAGGATACCATCATACCTGGAGCGCCGAAATCACACGATTCCTCCAATGCGTCGACGGAGAGCTCGATGGAATCGTCCGATATGTCTACATTCAAATTGTAATGGCGACCAACATGAATTATACCGACACCGTACCCATGTCCATAGAGTTGTTGAGAGTTGATGTCGTTGCTATGGAGAAGCTCAAACATCTACGACTCGCAAGGAGACTGCGTACCTTCATATGGCTTTTCTCCGGGGATGGTTGGTGCAATGGGAGGAGGGTTGCCACCTGAACCTACCAGCAAGAATAACTTCCAACTGTCGATAATAAGCACTACACACGGTTATGTATTGGCGCATGGTCCCTGGCTATCTCCACCGAGTCGTCGTCGTCATAGGAAAGCACTCGGCACTCATCTCCAAGCACAACATGCTTTCGACTGCGGGTTTTGTTGGGAACGCGCATGTTGGTGCGATCGGGGACTTTCCGAGTCTTCAGTTGGGGACGAGTACGCGTCGGGGATACCATCAGCAGCTTGAGATAGAACGCATTCTCGTTGTTGCACAGATCCGATCGCTCTTCGGTCTTCTTCGTGCGGGGTACAGGCCGTCCGGCCGGCTGCTTGTCACTCCGCCGCTGGACAGCCTTCGACTTGATGTCCGTTGCCATGGCCTTCCTCTTCTTCAGTGGTGGCTTCTTCGGTAGTGTCTTCTCGCGTCCATGTTTCATCTTCTTCTCTTGGCCTTTCCTCTCCCCTTGCATTGGGTTGTCGCGCGCAAATTTCGAAATGTCAGCTGTAGATCTGGATATTCAACTGTGATTGGATAAAATATAACACGTTGAAGTCGATTTTCCAGCCAATCAAATGTCATTATTGCTTATTTCCACGAGTGTCACCACAACTGCGTGGGCGCCTGCGGGGTATGCCGATACGCCCCTGTGTTCCGAACCGTGATAGTTGACATGGCCTTTCTCGCGTAGTCGGTGGATCCAAGCCCAGCATCCTGCATTGTGACAAGGAGCAGCCATCAGCTCCTGCCGCTGTCAGAACGAACATGCATGTTTCCTCACGTACCCGCAGCGCCAGGCCAAGCTTGAACCGGGCGTCTTTGAATAACTTATCCGTGTCATACCCATGCGACGGAAATAACCCGGTCTCCTACAAGCGTTCATGACGCTACTGACACCTGATGCAAGTAGCCATACGTGAACTCCCAAGCCGTCTTGGATAGCGTCGACGTTGGCTGTAAACGCGACCGTGGGCTGTCGTGTCCGCTCGGGGTCCATCTGTTTGTCTTCTCGTTAGTGTCTCGTTCGAAGCTAATTGTTTTGTGGCATACCTCGATCTGATTTAGCTTTTCCGCATATGGGGTCTCCTGCTTGATGGCTTCCAACACCCGCAGTCGCTCGGCCTCGTCGTCGGCTCTTTGGATAGCCCTGCGCTTGGCATCGTCGCATTTTTGCTGCAATTTCGTGATAAGCACCAATATATGCCACCAATATCAGCAATTACAGTTAGTGCATGCATCTTTCAGTGCTTTACCTCGTATTCTTCCACTCGAAAAGCCACACGCTCAGCATTGACAGCATCCCGCTCCTTGAGTTCCTCCACCTCAATAGCTCGTTTCAATGCAGTCGCTTCGTCTTGGGCCAACATGTCGACTCGTTGCCAGCTCCTAATAATACGCGAGGTTTATACGCAATTTTGAAATAATATAGTTTTGAATAAAAATTCGATACTATACTATTCATAGTAATGGTCTCTGAGATTGAAATATGATTATACCTGTGGTCCTGCAACAGTTTCTTTTTGAGCTCGTGCTCTTTGAGCCGTTTTCGATCGGCTGCCACTTGAATCGCGTCGGCTTCCAACCGCGCAATCTCGGCTTGATGTGCGGCCATGTCTGCCTTGGCATCGCGTTTACCTTTACAAATATGATCCAGTCATTGTCAGTATAATTTTCAGAAAAATAATAAATAATAATTTACTTCGAAGTATATAAACAGTGTCGTCTGTACTTTCGCGCATTTATACATATATATATACCTTTGAACCGCTCGACTTTTGCATGCATCAACGCTTGGTCTGCCATCCGCTGGGCCCATTCCTCGTCCTTTGCTGTGGCGGACACGGCCGCCGCGGTCGCCGCGGCCATCGCCGCGCTGGCTTCGTCTAGGAACGATTGTATCCGTCGTGCATGTTCATTCAACCTACAGCATCATCATGCATACGATATTAATATTTTCCATCTACTAGTACTATTGTAGAAATCGATATCTTGGCTCACCGATCCTGCTTTAGTGTAGCCACGCGCCGTACGCAGCGGTACCACGTATCGTGGTGTCGAATCGCATCGACGTTGTGATTGGTCAATTGAGCCGCCACGCGTGACAAAAACGGGTCGTTCCGGATGCCTTTGGGGTCACAGTCCTTGAACAGTTTGATGTAACGGTCGTGGTCGTGGTCAGACCACCCGCCAGTCTTGGACATTGCGACGGTCGCATTTGGCTCACCACATTGGGCGAGAAACGTCTGGTGCAGTTGCTGCAACTCCTACATAACAAACGATGCAAACAATGCGGTATGGAGCTTGTTGGACAAACGTACGTGGCTGTGACGTTGGTGGATCGCGTCGAGTTGGACCTGCAACGACGCTTTCAACGCCACGTCAGGGCACTCCACTCCCCCCAGCTTGTCCAAAATGGACTTATGGTCGTCGGTCTCTATGTACCGTGGACATCGTATGCGATGAACAAGTTTCTTAGCATTTTGATGTGTACAGACAGTACCGGTCATATCTTGGTTGCCAGTATTGGTGTGCCCCATTGAGCGAAGACATGGTTGGAGGGTGACTGTTGTTGCTGTTAATGTTTGGATGGTGGCGCTAGCTTCGGTTGCCAATTGCTCCCACACCACGTGATGGCCCACGATAGCGTCGATCATCACGTTTTGCAGGTCCGCCTAGGAGTTGATATACTAGCCGTGAATACAAGGTCTTGCATGTCCGACTCGGCATCAGGTCGGAATTAGAATAGATACAAATCGACTCGACTCAGAATCAGGTGAGCGAGATACGGACGACTCGGGTCAAACTCAGGTCCGGGATCAGAGAGATGTACTGGTCAGGATCTTAAAATACATGCACGGAAGGATGGAGGAATGTACTTTGACGCGCGCCATCCATGTGGGGCCCTGAACGGCCTTGTCCGCATGCACTCGAGCGACCAGTTGATGCATCGAGTGTCTCTAATTCGACCATCATCATATCATGCCAACGTCACGACAACGCACAGTCGTTACGGACGTACGTACCGTGTCTCTGTGGGCATGCATTTGCTTGATCCAGTCGAGCCGATGGTGCTGCATGTGGTCCACAAACGACTGCAGCGCACTACCGTAATCATCCAAGCCATCTACAAACGTATGCCCAAGAGTCCATCAGGTCGGAATACAATTCAGGGGCGAGGCCGGCACCAGAGTGGGGGGTGGTTGGGTCATTGTTGTGGTGCGGGGCTGGTGCACAGGACTGGCCTGCCAGCAGCAATTCGAGGATGAACTACTAACTACTCTCTAATCGGGGGATAATGATATACGAATCACCTGACGAACATGTGGTTGTAGCGTCGTTGAGGTACTTGATTAAAAGTGCATCGAGCTCTTTGGTGGCTGTCTATCGCAGGCACACAATCCCCTCCAAGGTTATGTAGGCCCACAATGCAAAGCTATGGTGAAACGGAAAAGCCACGTACGTCCTCAAGCTTTCGAAGATGAGCCAAGTCGTGCAGCCATTCAAACTATCACAAAAGTCGATAACTATGGAGATTGTGCTGCGCTTGACAAGTCAGTACCTTGACGGATGTGTGTTTGGTGTGTTTCTGTTGTGCCTTCGTTGCCTTTTTCATCTTTTGTATTGCCTACACAACCGTGAACACACAATTGCTTGGTTAGGCCGTGTAATGTATGTACCTCGAGAACGTTGTTCCCAGTTGTCTCTAGTGTCGACGCCAGTTGGCTTTGTTCATGGAGGGTCATACCAGCGGTGGCACGGAACAGTTTCTGTCGCACCAGTGACACAGCTACGCATGAATGACATGTAAGATTCCGTCTGTGAATATGAAGATGTCTCAAACCAGGCTTGGACTTGACATCGCGGGCCATGTGCGCGCAGAGTGAAACCGACAATGGCGGCAGTTACACATTTGACAGCCTGTCATGCGATTCCAAGTAATTGTATTCCTGCAAAGAGGAAGACAATGCCTCGCGCTATGTAAGGCAAGGAAGTGCATGGGATTGCACAGAGCTCTCTATCCAAGGCACGTAACGTTTATAGCGAATAGTTCCAGGTGTGTGACCTAGTTTCCCGGTACAGTAGCTACCGTATCAATATACTGCAAAGTCATCAACATGATCAATTTGTAGCCTTAAGTTCAAACAAGCCTCGAAATTGCAAGCCTCAAAATTGCATGGGTAGAGAGATGGTATATATTGACTTGCGAAACCTCCCTAATAGATAGCGGTAGTAATGTAAAACTACACCCTCCAGTATACCCCTTTAGTTTTCATTCGATTGTGGCGTGGCGGGACCAACCTTGACCCCTTCTTTAGCAGTGGACGACCCACCACAACCACCGGATGATACACAGGGACGATTGGCAGTAACGTTACGGGAATGGCTGCGACAGGGCGGACGATGGGTTGGTGCCAACCCCTCAGCCATTTTTGTCGTCCTTTGAATCCCCCGCCGACAGTTTACCGGCAGTTGCCAACGCCGAAATAAACCAAAGGGAAAACACGATCAAGGGGTGCATGGTAAATCGCCAGATGGATACTACCGCAATTTCCCCATGTACTGTACCTGTACCCAAGCATTTTGGTGGGAATAATTCCCTCATTAAAACAGTTCCACTCCAAATACTGTTTCAACGAGGGAATTATCCCATCCGGATACACCTTTTCGCCCGTAGCCCTGTAACCTGGGACTCCGTCCTATCCCCCGTGAGTACATACGATGCTAAATCTCCGGGGTTAACTGTATCGCTCGCTAGTGGTTCGCTATCGCTAACCACTTACAGTAACCCCTAGAAAGAGGTGGAAGCATATAAATACTCAAAATGCAGTGTTTTCTGAGAAGAACAATTATTACAGTAATAACTACTCCGGGGAGTATTGGTCAACAATTAAATTTTACAGGTTTCTGGAATCAGAATTCAACGGGTACTGGTCCACAATTAAATCTTACAGGTTTCTGGAATCAGAATTCAACGACATGATGTTATGCAGGTTTCTGGATGTTGAATCCATTTCTGAATTACGCTATGCCGACTTTGGCCTGCATTGTTGTTGGGGATGGGTGCCCGTTCATTGTGGACATCGAGGGTGCGGAGCTTGTGGCGAAGCTCAACGACAAGATCAAGGAGAAGAACGCCAACACAATTACCTGCGATTCTAAGGACCTGGATCTCTACCTTGCGTTCAAGGAAGGTGCGTGGTTGAACCTCGCTGGCGCCAAAGCTTTGACGCTCGACGACCTGAAAGGCTTCGACACGATGGATCCATTGTCGCGCATCGACAACGCAATGCACTTTGGAACGAGGTTTCTACCGAACGAAGGCGAAGTTCACGTGTTGGTGACTGTTGCTGTCGCGAACGAGAAGTCGTCGACGACGCAGTTGGCCGCGCCAGCTCAAGAGCAAATGGTGGAGACCAAGCAGAAGAGATATGTCCATTCGCAAATGAACTCCAAAAACGGCGTCGAGTTTCTGCAAAACATGAACATGTGGGTGAAATACTGGTCCGCGACCCCATACCCTGATGAAGACCGCTTTACGGTTGATTCCTTCCACTGGGAAACCGTCGACGTTGCTGGTCAAACCATTGCGCTAACCGAGAGCCAGCAACGAGCTCGATACCGTGAGTATATGGAAACCGGCATTGGCAATGTGCTCGCGCAAGAGAAGCTTTGTGTGGTTGGGGTTGAAAAGGCCCCCGACCTCCTCACCGCTTACATTCCCCATCTTGATATCCACCTCGCTGGACGTACGGACCTGGTCATTCTCAGTGACGAAGTCTTGAGGGGTAACGCTGACGATTTAAGGGTGTTACCTGGAGCAAGGATGGTGGTCGAAGTGAAGGAGTCCATTCAATCAGGCTCCATGTTCCAGGCCTTGACGAAGCTCATCGCGTTGGACCTGCTTACCACAGATCCAGTGGTGGCTCTGTTGACAGCCCTGAACGACCACTGGCACTTCTTCTGGCTCTCGGAAGTCACAGGAGAAGGCACGGAGAAACTACATGTTTTCGTGAAATGGCCTATTACCAACCCAGGACAAGCTTTCGAGATCATTCGGACGCTACTCACGAGTTCAGCTGCAGTCATCCAATTCCCGGGCTCTGAACCTCTGGCAAACCGACGAAAGCTGAGGCATATGTTGCCGACTCTCCGCGAAGGTGGCGATGGGGTTCTCGACAGCATCGAACGCTACTTTGATATCGAAAGTGAGTTGGGTCCCGACGAGTACAGGATTTCATCACAACGAAATTTGTCAGATTCACAACGACTTTCGTCGTTCTCACAATAAAATTGGTTTGGAATATAACCGATCATGTAAAGTGTTTTCAAGTTATAATGTTTGCGGAGGTACTGAATCCCAATTTCAGTCATGTCCTGGGAAGTTGAGGGAGTACTAAAGTCCGACGCGAAAGGTTATCACCACCATGTTTTTCTCAATTTTTTTCCAAAGTATTGAAAATTAAATTAATCCAAAAACATGCCCAGATTTCTATACTAAAAACAAGCATTTCTAGCTTTGAATTGCAATAAAGTTCAAAATATTGAGTGCGCAGTGAAAAAAAATACGTTTTTGCTCCGACGCAAAAGGTTATAACCACATGGTGACTGACGCGTTCAAACCACATTTGGCCACGTGTATAAGTGTAGTTTGGCTCACACGCATTGTAAATCGTGTAATACACTTCCAAACCTACCTTGTGTCGGACGCATGGGACGTGCTTTGCAACTAAGTGAGATTGAACAAGGTCAAGCATTGGCTTGGTCTTCGGAGGGTCTCAGTGTGCGTGAAATCGGACGTAGACTCGACAGAAACCATGTCACAATCTCCAACTATCTCAAGGACCCCACCTCGTATGGAAACAACTACAAAAAAGGTCGCCCGAAGAAGCTCAACGCTCAACAACAGCGGCGACTGTATCGCACAGGTACCAACGAGACATTGAGTGCCGCTAAACTCAACGACCAACTCGACCTTGACTTGCACAAATCCACTTACTTACGCTCCAACAACAAGTTTGAGTTCATTAAGATGAGCAAAGCCCCTAAACTTACCCCCATGGATATGCTTCGTCGCAAAGAATGGGCATCAGAAATGGTCGACTACGGAAACGAAAAGTGGAGCTCGGTTGTCTTCTCCGATGAGAAGAAGTGGAACCTGGATGGCCCCGATGGTCTTAAATCGTATTGGCACTGCGTTGAACGTGATGTCAAAACGGTTTTCAGTCGTCAAAATGGTGGTGGCTCGCTCATGGTGTGGGGAGGTATTTGGGCGAACGGAACGACTCGATTGGTGTTCGTTGAAGGAACACAAACAGCCCAAGACTACATCTACACGCTTGGCGAGTTCATGCTGCCTGCAGCCCAGCTTCGTTTTGGCACTGATTTCGTTTTCCAGCAAGATAATGCAAGCATTCACAATGCCAACGCAACAAAAGCGTTTTTGGATGAACAAGGTGTTGTGGTTATGGACTGGCCAGCGTTGTCTCCCGACTTGAACCCCATCGAGAATGTTTGTGGATATCTTATTCAGCAAGTGTATGCTGGTGGGAAGCAGTATGACTCGAAAGAAGAGCTCAAAGCCTCAATTATGCGTCATTGGAACTCGTTGGAGGTTTCGTACCTTCAAACTCTGACTTTTAGCATGAAATCGAGATGCCTGAGTGTTGTTACGGCTAACGGAATGACAACTGAATACTAGTAATGGATTTGCGTGTGAATTATCGTATCAATATTTCATTATCGTAGGCGAACTGATGGGGTTGTTCAGTGGTTATAACCTTTTGCGTCGGTGCAAAAACGTATTTTTTTTCACTGCTCACTCAATATTTTGAATTTTATTGCAATTCAAAGCTAGAAATGCTTGTTTTAGTATACAAATATGGGCATGTTGTATTATCGGTGAGTTTGTTAACGATGGGAATAGCTGGTCTAAATATAGTGTAGCGGCATAGCCTTGCTGCATTCAACAGAACGCAGCGAATGAGTGCAACGACTCAGCGACAGGGTGTTCAATTGAAGCCTCGTGGCCACGATTCAATCGTGTACAGTAGGTTCAAGCCACCAGTCGTCCTCGGTGAAAATTTGTCAGCTTGTGGCGTAGGCTGAGATCCATCCTACGCCACAGGCCGACACAGCTCCAAATGAATGTGATCAGTCTGGTCTGATTGCTGCTGTTTCTGAATGAAACGTGGGGGTATATCAGCAAACTAATGTGAGCGCACTTAACAAAGACTATCGTACTTAAAAAAATCAAACATTTGACACTTTGAAATTTAGTGTTAGTTATGCTTACCTTGAGAATGATAAGATAAGGAGCAAAAGGTCAAAGAAAGCGTACCAGTCCATGGCGATTGATTCCATTCCAAGAGCAAGACTCATGGTGGCGCTGTTTAATGGAAAGTGAATACTATCTGGCTTGATACGGAATACCGAGAGAATTTGTGCCAATCAATCTCGCTCCAATAATTTGTGGTTTTGTTCAAAGATTGGATATACAATGTAATATTTGTTAAGTGCGTTCTTATTTTGGCGAAGGTTTGCTGATGTACTAACTAACGTATTGGCGATTACCCCGAAACCTAGTACTAGTATGTCGTAATTTAAAACGATAACATCGAAATATAGCATCAAGTCAACGTCAATGGATGCATGATATTTACGTCGTCGTCATTAGTGCTCTGGAGCCATCAAAACACCACGAAACGACAGTCACAGTAAATCAGTTGCATCAAATGCTTGGTCTAAACTAAATATGCACAATAACCATTCATTCACCTCATCCAGCTCATGTTTCGCCATGCCAATGCTTATGCAGTTTACGCCATCGTCCTCCTCACTCCCACACACGCAGAACACGCTCCGTACGCACCCCGCACCACCACCACAATTACACGCACAGCACCGCACGCACCACACCAATCACTGAACACGCCGCACGCACTACACGCGCCACATTACATGCACCATTATTCACCCACCGTTCTACACGCACTGCATAATGCTAGCACCGCATTCACCACATTTTGAACTCACAGCACACACCACATTCACCGCATTATTACCATTGTTCCTATTCTATCTATATGTTGTACAACACGCCAGCATTGTTATCATAAAATCTGTACGATGTCATGTCGACATCGAAAGTAGCTTGTCATCCATCTAGCTTCGTAGAAGTCGCTGCGCTGCTCCATGAGTATCCAGACGAGTCGAAGTGGAAGTTGCGGAGGACCTTTGAGGTTAGCCAGACTGCCCGGGGGGAAGTGCGGAGCTTTTTCTCGCCTTGCAACTCGGCCCTACTTACAGTGTAGTCATGATGCCAGCCAAATGTTTGAAGCCTTTCAGTACACTCCAGCCAAGGCGCATGACACTTGCCAACATCGAGAAAGCACAAGCTTGACAGAAGAACTACTACGACATGAAGCGATCGTTGGTAGAGTTCAAGGAAGGCGATTAAGTGATGCTGGTGACGCGACACATTCCTTTGAAGCATGATCAAGTCAAAATCAAGAATCAAATCGCGAAGCTCATGTCACGATTCATTGGACCGTTCAAGATGCAAGAAGTTGTGAACGCCGATGCGATGCGGTTGAAGCTGCCACAAAGCATGAGCAGGCTTCACGATGTCTTCAATGTGGATCGCTTGAAGCATCATATTCAAAACCCAGAACTAATTCAAGGAAGACCAATACCCAAAGCAACTCCGATCATTCTCGACGACGCGGGAAATGAACTGCACATCGTTGAAGTGCTGTTAAAGCAACGACAGTTCAATCGGAAGAAAGAGTACTTGGTCAAGTGGCATGGTTTGCCTGAGCACGAGCGCAACATCAAGCATGTTTCCCATTTCGATCGATTACTTGAAGACCTGCGTTCAAGAATCCAAGCTACCAAGTCGACAACCGGGGGAGAATGTAACGATGGCAAGGTTTCCGACCAAGAATACAGCTTGTTGCATCGTTAACAAAACGATGGCAAGACTGTCGAACAAGCTAAAGATTGTCGCACCATTATCGGGCAAGGCCGTTGAAGAAGCCGTTGAGAAAAAGATTTACTTCATGTAGTTTAGTATAGTATACATTTTCGTAGTTCGTAGTTTAAGACGACAATCTAATCACTTCCAATTTACTCTGTGAAGCTCGCTACCGTTACAGTTTTATCCAGTACTTTAATCTTACTATGTTAACGTAACGTAGAAAACCAATTTAAGATGCTCGAACCACTTGAATCAGCCAATCAAATGTAGTCAAAATACTGGGAGAAAACCTCCTTAATCTAATATACGTAATGGATTTTGGCGCCTGACTTGTTTTGTTTTGTTTCTCAAAACAGTATAATTGCATTACCTGTATGAAGTTAATATTTAACTTCTGAAATTACATAACCTAACCACAAAAAAATGCAAATGGGTATACAAACGTTAAGATAATAGTGTGCACCATTAACTGGTTTTCACGTTTTGAGTACAATTAAATGAAATTTATGCCTGTCAAATACACCTTGAAACACGATTATTTGAATGTCCAAGGAATCAACTCCGCTTTGGCCTCATCAAACACTTTTTGGAATTTGAATCTGATGCATTCATGCTGAGCTTCGTTCCTTCCACGGCAGCGTCTCGGAAAAAGTGTTCTTAAATTGGTTTTATACGTTAACAACTATGCACGCCATCCATATATATGTGACAGGGAATGTCACGATATCCGCAAAATATATTGTGCTTTACACCTTTTTTGGCAATTCCAGGATTAACACAAGTAAATTCTTGTTAAAAAAACTTCTCAGGCTTGAATAACGTCTAAAGTACTGAACTTGAATAACGGTTGGGTGCGTTGTTTAACAGTTCTCGACACCATTGAACTGTTATGTTTCCATATCTAAGTCAAATTTGATTGGATTTCAATGAAACCACCTGTAATCTGTATGGAATTTCGAGGGGAATTGTACTGTGACATTTGATCCCCACCAAACTAGATAACTCTTTAAAAAAACTGGATGAAGAAGCAGAATGACTGTCAATTTTCACCCGGCAACTCAATATCCTGTGTAACTTTATCGTGAAATCGCAAAATTGAATATTCGTTTATAGAGGTTCTATATATGGCAACATTGGGGTACTCTCCATTTCTATTTCCTCTCAAGTATAAATATAGACTACGTGTCAAGGACTATCCTTCATTGCCTTCATTGTTACTCCATGGATCCATCTATCGACGCGTGCTTTGCTTTTGTCAAGACTGCGAGGCATCGCACTGTGACACGTGAAGAGCGACTCGACATTCTTCGTCTGCATGCATGGTTCCGCAGCCAATACACTAAAGCTGCATCGAAACAAGTTGCGCACGCTCTTGGTCGCAACCTCGTGCAGGATGTTTGGCGGGAGTACCAGGCCTCACAGACTGTGACTGCTGCTACTCCTTCTGGTAACCGCACGACACACATAACTAAAGGGCCACGCACGAAGCTGGTAACCCAGATGGTCCAGCAGTTTGTACGGGACCGTCGCGCAACCAGAACGCGCACAACGGCTGTCGAGGTCATGATGTACCTCAAGGAGATATGTGTCCTCGACATCGATGTGGATGACAAGAAGCAGTTCGCAGCATCCTATCGTGCCGTGCAACGGTTCCTCAAGGGTCAAGGGTACAAGCGAGGCCACCGGAAGGGCTCCTCGACATACCACCTGTCCAAGGCCAACGCCCTTGCGCGCGACACGTATGTGAAACTCATGCATCAACACTCGACGGCTGCAACACGACCCAACGTCGTGTATACGGACGAATAGTACATACACCATCACTACAATTCCCACCATCAAGACCTGTACGACCCATCCGACGAGCACGACGTCCAGAGCAAGGAGAAGCACAAGGGTCGGCGATATTGTTTCGTTGCCGGGATACTCGACTCCCCAACGATGGCCAGCAAGGTCATGGCTCTCGACATTTTCACCGGAGGGAAGTCCCGAGGAAAGGAGCCGAAAGATTACCACGGCATGTTCGATCACGCATACTACGTCAAGTGGTTCGGTCGCCTTCTGGACGAAATGCATGCTAGCGGGGTTACCAAAGCCCTCATCGTACTCGACAACGCCAAGTACCACAAAGGCCTGCGCGAGTCAACACCAACGAGTGGACGTCGCAAGTCCATCGTGCTGGACGCATATCATTTGTGCGGTATTCAAACCACTGGTAAGGAGTTCAAGAGTGAGCTGTGGGATATGCTGGCATCTCACATTAAAGCACACATTCACCCCGTCATCGTGGAAATGGCCAAGCGTTGTGGGCATTGTGTTGTGTACACTCCTCCCCATCATTCGGATCTGCAGCCGATTGAAACTGTGTAGGCGATTGTGAAGGGTGAGGTTGGTCGACAATACACGGACATGACCAAGTTCGCGGATGTGAAAGTTCGCCTCGAAGCTGCATTTGCCAACCTGAAACCTAACTCCATCAAAGGGTGTGTACGTGCTGCACAAGAGAAGTTGAAGAAGTTGCACGAGCATCTTGTGCAAATCGATACACTCGTATCCGATGAATAGTCATCAGATGACAGCGACAATTCAAGTGACGATGGTGGCGACTCTGAGTAGGATAATAAACTTTGGTAATGCATATATTCATTTTGTCAGTGAATATTTTAGCCAAAGAACTCCAAGTATGTATACCTGGACAAGTTTATGAAGAAAAAAAATAGTGATTCGTTGGTGTCGATTACTGTAAAATTATTTCATCGAATGCGATGATTAGACCCCCAGTCCAAAGACTCGATGTATTTGCAGAGGTGAAGTTGTGTGTGATGGATTTAGTGTTCCAGAATATTTCCATGTCTCTGAAATTATAAGCACCAATTCCAGAAGTATGCACCATCTTACGAAGTGATGCAGTATAGGAAGCAGACTGTCCCTA
>NW_009798318.1:43381-55973 GCF_000520075.1 Aphanomyces astaci | reverse complement strand
GCCCAGGTGCTGACCCAACCGCTGAACGGCAGCGATTTCTGGGGGATAAGCCGCGAACGGCAACGCACAAGCTGTTGGCGTTGACGGCAACGACATCGTGGGTGCGTATTGCATCTCTTGAGAGACGGTGCGTCGGAGCACCAGACCAGCCGTTCCGGGTGGAGACGACATTCTCTCGGGGGTATGTTAGTCACAGAGCATGAACAGGCGCTGCGTACGGGTAAAATGTAGATCTCTGCAAACGAGAGAGATCAAACACGAGTAGATGCACACAAATTTGTGGGCAACAGGAGACTTTGACTAAAGAATTCTTTGTTGTATCTCAACCACTTCAACACCGATCGAAACCAAAACGTTGGAATATTCAAAGGTAAAAGGCGAAGTGAGTGACAACGAGCCACTCAAACTACCTAAACTCTCAGACCCGATAAAGGGGTGGATACACTCTACCAATCCATATGGTACTCCGACCACCAAAAGTACCGACCAATGGACGGCAAGGAGCAGGCGTCACAGGTCTACTCCTTTCCGTCTCAGTAATTCGAGCCGAATACATCAGTTTGCGTCGGCGTTGGCAACAGCCAGCACCACCCCAGCCGCTCCTGAGACACCAGTGTCGAACAAACTGTCGGCGGGGGATTCAAAGGACGACAAAGAGTGGCTGGGGTGGCACCGACCCATCGTCCGCCCTGTCGTCGCCATTCCCGTAGTGCCAATCGTTCCTGTGTATCGCCCAGTGTAAATCGTCCGGTGGCTGTGGTGGGTCGTCCACTGCTTCGTCGTTGGGAAGAAGGGGCCAAAGCGACAGACGACGAGTCCAGTCCGCTATTGGGGTTACAACAGGATCGTCAGGTGACAGCGGAGGTGCGGAAAGCAGCCGTGGATTTTCGGCCTGGGACGAGGGCGGTTTTGGTGCTGCAGCAATTGCTGGGGCCCATGTCGCGGACGGTAACGCCTGGGGCGCCAGGGGAGGAGGAGAAGTCGATGGCGGTGGAAGAGGAAGAGCCGCCGCGGGATCCAGAGGAGCGTTTGTTGTCGCTTCATCGGTCGTAGATGTATATAAAGGGGGTAAATACCGTTTGAGTTTACCCATATAGAATGTTGGATGGATCTGCCATGAGTCGGGCAGATCGAATTTGTAGCCGGTTGGAGTGACCGCACGAAGGACGGTAAACGGGCGGTGCCAAGCACTGCGTAGCTTGACGTTGGAAGACATTCCAACCGTACTGGTGCAAAGTGCATGGGCGGGTACTGCCGACTTGTGGAGGTGAACTTGTTCGCCAGCGGCGAAAGACGCGAGGTTAGAGCGGCCATGTTCGATGGCTTGAGTTGATTGGCGCTGCTGAGCGGCAGCGATGCTGTCATGGATCTGTTGCATGACCGAGACTCCACGGGAGAGGAAGCTCTGGATGGTTTCGAGAGTGCGGCTGGGGGCGTTGGAGAGTACGCCTGCAGAAGGAAACCGCGCAGTGATTCCACCCCACTTAATAGCGAACAGTCAAGTATCGGAGGGAGGCGGGGGTGATGGACTGCATAATGGGGTGAAAAGCCAGTGGACCCCTGAACCGAGGCGTTGTAAGCGAAAACCGCATGCTGTAACGTGACAGCCCATCAGGAACCGGTAGAAACGGAGTAGCTCCGAAGGATATCTTCGAGGACGCGGTTAGCACGTTCCGTTTGGCCGTCGGACTCCGGATGGTCCGAAGTCGACATGACGAGCGAGGTGTCGCACAGGGCGAAAAGGGTGGACCAACACTTTACCGTGAACCGCGGGTCGCGGTCCGAAACGATGAAGCGAGGCAGGCCGAAGCGACAGAAAACGTGGTCGAAAAAGAGGCGAGCGGCGTCCGCGCCGCTCAGTGTGTCCCGGACGGGGACGGCAATAACGTATTCCGATGCGCGGTCGACACAAACCATAATGCTGGTGTTGCCGCGGGCGTCGCGCGGCTGGCCAAACATGAAATCAATGCTGACGGACGACCAAAGTTTGTCGGGAATAGGCAAAGGTTGGAGCGATGCCCGAGAGGAGGCGGTGATCTTAGTGCGCTGGAAAGCGTCGCAGTTCGCGACGTAGCGCACAACGGATTTGTACATGCGGGGCCACCAGTACGAACGCGACAGGACCGCGTGCATTTTGTCGCGGCCAAAATGGCCGCCACTGGGGGAATCATGGTACGACAGGAGGAGAGTGAGGCGCAGCTGCACGTCGCCGGGCACAACAATGCGCGGGGGCGAGTCCGCGGTGGGTTGGACCATCAAAAGCCCATCGGCGAGGGCGAAGCGATGTAAGGCCGACGAAGCGCGGCGGGGTTTGGGGGAAACGGGGTCGGTGAGCGCCGCCAGGCGCGACGAACAGCGTGAAAGGGGTACGCCGCACGAATTCGATCATGAAGACCGGACGTCAAAAGACCGATAGTAGTCCGTTCGAGATCAGGACGCCGGACAGGTTGTTGTCCTTCCCGGGTTTGTACTGAACCGAAAATGTGAATTCGGAGAAAAACGAAATCCAGCGCGCCATGCGCTGCTAAAGGGGCGGTGCGTTCGTCGCCGTGCGTAAGGACGCATGATCGGTGTAAACCACGAAGGGATTACCGCCGAGGAGGTAGATGCGGAATTTGGTTAGGGCGTACTTCATGGAGAGAAGTTCAAAATCGTGGACTGGGTACGCCCGCTCAGGCGGGTGGAGTTGACGGCTTTGGTATGAGACCGGGCGAGGGCGACCGATGGCGTCGAGCTGCATCAAGCAGCAGCCGATTGCAAACTGCGAAGCGTCGCAGATGACGGAGAAAGGTTTGTCGAAGTCCGCGAGCGCCAATATCGGGGCGCGTTGGAGGTTGTTCTTGAGGCCTTCGAAGGCCGACTGACAAGCGGAATCCCAAACCCAAGGAGCATCCTTGAGGAGAAGCCAAAACAACGGCTGGGCAATAGCCGCAAAGTTGTGCGAGTATTTGTGGAGGTACGTCGCGTCGCAAGCCCCAACCAGCGACGAAGATCCTTGACGGAGGAGGGAATAGGCCACTCCGAAATGGCCTTAACCTTTTCGGGATCAACTCGACACCCCTTCACCCCCACCAAATCTTCCAGGACTGGGATTTCGTCGACGCCAAACATACATTTGGCGAGGTTGGCGTAGAGACTGTTGGCACGGAGGACTTCAAACACTTGGCGGAGGTGGCCGCGGTGAACGTCAAGATCAGACTGCGCGGGTGAAGCGCAGCTGTGGACGTAAATGTCGTCAAAGTACGACAGGGCGAAGTCGCGAAACGCGCGGAACTTCGCGGTGACCATGCGGTTGAACGTCGCCGGGGCGTTGGAAAGACCCTGTGGCATGACTAGCCACTCCCATAACATACCACTCGGCGTAGAAACTGCCGTTTTAGGAACGTCACAGAGACGCATCAGGATTTGGTAAAAGCCATCGCGGAGGTCGATGGTGGAGAAAATGGTAGGTCGACCTATGCCATCGATAATAACATCTTTGCGAGGAATCGGCGTCTCTGCCGGAATCGTGGCCGCGTTCAATTTGTTAAAGGCGTGTACAAACGCCAATTTCCACCGGGCTTCTTCGCACAGAAGGTCGGGCTGCTGTGAGGGGAAATGTCTCGCGGACGTGACCCGCCACCTTGCGGACCGCGAAGAAGGCGTCGACTTGGTCGCGAGGAAGCGGCCATTGCCGTGTGACGCAATACTTAGCCCGGGCACGAGGTCAATCTCGTGTTGAACGCCCTTATCGATGGGGAGTCGGCAGGACACCTCGTCCGGGAAGACGTCCTCAAACTCTTTGAGGAGGTCGCAATAGGGGTTGGATCGCAGGGAGTCCAACGTCTGGGACTTCAAAGGAGCGGCGAGGACCGAGTCATCTGCGGCCGAGGTCGAAAAGAGATCCATCTCTTCTTCGACAGTGACCATCGCCAAGGCGGCGATATCGTGGGCGCGAAGAGATTCCACTAGCGAGTGGAAGCTAATCGCTGGCAGTGCCAGGATCTCGGAAGACGTCGGAGGGAGTTCGTTCAAGTTACACGTTTCTTCGATAAACGTGGCCGCCAAGGTCGAGGCAGCTATCGGGGGCGATAACGGAGCCTCACCGATGACAACCGAGGGCGACTCTGTTGGGGGAACGAAAGGGGGTTCGTGCAGTACCATGGCTAGGTCCGTTGGGGCCGTGGGCGCTGGGTTCAGCAAGCGCACTGTGGGGTTAGGAGAGGCGAGATCTCTAACGGAGGACCAAGCGGGTTGGTGGTGGACGGGGGAAGGCGATCGGCAGGCTGAATCCAGGGTTGGCTCGCGTTGAGCCCAGTAACCTTGTGCACGGATTTGCCCTTCCAATCAATCTATGGCTGGTGGGACTCCAGCCAGGACATCCCGATGATGAGATCCCATCTCTGATCGAGGTCGATAACATAGAAGGGTTCGACCGAGTCGAAACCGCCGAAGGTGATGGGAACGCCAAAGCCAAGCCAGGCACGACAAGTTCCAAACGAATCATTTTGTTGCGTTGGAGCCCAAGACGACACAGAAGAAGGTCTGTGTCTGAGGATAGGTCCTGCGAGTGTGTCAGCGCACCACATACCTCCAAAGGACCTAGGGTGTCCTAGGTCCTTTGGAGGCCCAGTAGGTCGCCTCGCGCCTACTGGGAGCGACCGTTTCCCACTGCATTCGAGCCCGGAGCGGGGCGAAAAGGCGGTCGTTCGGCGCCATGGCGTTCGCGATTGAAGCGGTTAGGTGGACCGCTCGGAGGGCGACGCGAGTGGATATCTGGCGCGGCACGGGAGGAACCGTGTGAGGTAGGCGCGGCTGACGCCACACGGCGAGGTGCCGGACATGCGCGGGAAAAGTGTTCAGAGCGACCGCTATTGAAACCCGTGCGGTCATCCGATGTCTGGGTGAGCATGGAGACATCCATGTGCGAGGAAGCCGTGCGTGCGTGCGCGAAGGAGTAGGAGAATGATTCCGAAAGCGCGATTCGGACGGCTTTTTTTAAGGTGTCCGGGTAGGTGTGAAACGGCTGGGTGCGCGCCGGGCCTTGGTTGAAACCGTCCATGAAAACGGTCACACGTAGGGACTCCGGGAGCGAGTTTTCATCGTAAATATTCGCTGACAAGAAGCGAAGGTCATGGATGAACTCTTGAAGCGAACGTTTCCCTTGCTTGCATGCCAGATACTGCGAGCGATAATGAAAGTCGCTGTTGGGCGGTAGGAACATTGCCATGAGTTCGGTCTCAAAGACCGCGAAAGACGGGAAGCAATGGCGGTCCGTCAAGCGTTTGGAGAACGCCCAATCTTCCGCACGACCCTTCAAGTGCGACATCGCGAAAGTCACGCGGGTGGCGTCGTCGGGGATACGCTGGGCGTCAGCAGCAGTGCTGACTTGTAAAAGCCAGCGGAGGAGTTTGTCAGACTCCACTCTTTGGCAACATCCAGCTTGATCGACTTCATGCGAGAAGCCGTGGGGTTTCGGACTCTAAAGCGCGCGTGAGGCGCGCAATCTCATCGTGAGCGATGCGACGAGAATATTGGAAGGTGCGACCATGTGTCGTCATGGTGGAGGCTTGCTCTTCTGAGGTCGCGATTTTCTCGCGTGCGACGCGGAGAGAATCTTCAAGGTTTTGCCCGTGCGAAGACATTCGAGTGACTTGGTCTTCCAATATCATCTCGGCGGCCGTAGCTTTGGCGACCGAGAGTTGGATCGTGCTACCGATGCCTTCCACATGGCGTGTTTGGTTATCGGGAGTCATCCCGCCAAGGAGTAGCACGGTATCATTGTCGCCAAAACCGCGACGCAAAAGAGCGACGGCCTCCTAGTGGGCTGCGGTGTTGGTGGAGGACATAGTGTTGGTCGACTGGGCGAACGTGGAGTGCTAGCAAGTGTGAGCGTACGCAGAGGAACACGCATGAGATGGTAGCGTTAAGACTACTACGCTATCACTAAGCTACGCGCAACCAACCATTGATGTATCGTCGAGAGAACACCTTGGTTGCTCAAGAGGACATGTTGGTATGCGAAGGACACCTTGGACTGAAGAGGTGTCGACTAGTCATCCGGTTGGGAACCAGATGATGGACACGGTTACAGCAGGCATGGATGTAAGCACTTCACCTTTTGATTTACCATGCACTCGTCTATCCTGTTTACCCTTGCGTTTGTGTCGGCGTTGGCAACAGCCAGCACCACCCCAGCCGCTCCTGGGTGCGCATTTTTGTCGAGCAAACGATAGAGCATTTCCGAGCACGCCGTATATTGGATCGATTTCGAGCAAAATACTGTAGTCCAGAGAGACACTTTCCGGGCGCACTTAATAGGCACAATAACATGTGTTAGTCATTGGTGAATTTCTGAGCAAATAAAATCATATGGTTACTAAAATGCCAATGCTGAGTACAATAATCCTATGGAACAGTACCTATCCACTTGCTCAGCAACCAATTGGGAATGTTTTTATGCCATGGTATTTCCTATGCAGCATATCGCATGATGAAAGATCGAGTTCCTGATCAAAGGCTTGATGGCTGACTTGAAGTATGATAACAAATGTTTTGAGTGGAATGTACAAGAATTCACGTTGTTGCTGATTCGGCTAATATTGTCATGACGATTTGCGTTGACCACAATTATATGCCTCAATCTCGCACTTGTTTGTGCTAGGAAACGCTCATAACCTATTGACTTTCAGTTTCAGGTCTTGGTCGCCGTATGCCTCGATAGGGACGAAAGAGTAGGAGGAAGTAGGGGGTTTACAAGTGAGTTATCGAGGGTTAAGCTAGCTAGGAGTCTGGCAGCCAGTGGTTCGAAGGCCGCAGCTGGGTAAACTAATATGCAGTCCTGTATGCAATGTATCTACAGTGTACTTTCTGAAGATGGGACTTGATTGGCCGTTGAGTGTCGTGCGGTCGTAACGTCTCGTCCCGATGCGCCTTTAGGAATGCGCCTATGGGCAAAAGCCACAATAGCCTCCCATGCCCATGAAGCGCATGGCTCCACGCAGTTTGTCGCCGGTCACATGCTTGGTGAACACATCGGCGGGCATGATGTTGGTCGGGAGGTAGGTGAGCTTGAACTTGCCAGCGCGTACCATGTCGCGGAGGAAGTAGAAGCGCAGCGCCAAATGCTTGGTACGCTGTACGCTGGATTGGTTGGATCCGATGGCGATGGCGCTCTGGTTGTCGAGGTAGAGGGTGGTGGCTTTACCATTGTCCTTGATGCCAAGTTCGTCCATGAGGTTGTCCAGGTGGATTCCATGCTGGGCGCTGAGACACGCACCTACGTATTCCGCCTCAGTGGAAGACAAAGTCACGAGTGCTTGTAGCTTCGATCGCCATGAGATTGGCCCACACGCGAGCATCCACAGATAGCCACAGGTAGAGCGTCCTGTAGGTCTGTCGTCGGCCCACGAGGAATCTGAGAAGCCGATAAGCTCGCTGCTGCCGACTGGTTGGCCGTGGTACGTGATTCCAATGTCCTTGGTGTGTAGAAGGTAGGCGACTGTGCGCTTGGCCATGAGCATGTGCATGTGGTGCGGTGTCGACAGGTGGCGGGAGAGCTTCGTCACCGCGTGCACGATATCGGGGCGCGTAGACATGGCACAGTATAGTAGGGAACCGACGATCTGCCGGAACGGTTTGTCGTCGTCCAGTGGTAGGCCAGCGACTTCGGTCATGCGGGTGCCGGCTGGTATAGGCGTGTCGACGCGCTTGCTCTTGTCCATGCCGTACTTGACGGCCATTCGCTCGATGTACGTTCTCTGAGTGATGTACATTGACTTGTCGCCTTCGTTGCGGTCGATCTCCATTCCGAGCAGCTTGGAGATGGGGCCGAGGTCGTTGAGTCGGATACGTTGCTGCAGGTGAGTGAACACGCTTGTGATCTCGTCGTCGTCGCTAGCGCAGACTAACACGTCGTCCACGTAGATGGTCACGATCTGGAGGCGGCCATTCACTCGCCTTGTGAATACGCAGCTGTCGCTTGACGTGGCGGCGAAGTCCAGGTCTTCCAGGATGGCCTTGAAATGTTGGTACCATAGCAGCGCGCTCTGCTTCAGGCCGTAGAGGGCGCCGAGTATACGCCAGACCATGCCGCTGGCTTCGAACCCGTCGGGTGGCACCATGTAAAGTTCGCGGTCGCTCTTGGCGTGGATGTATGCATTCGTAGCGTCGCCTTGGCGGCACTTCATGCTTGTGGCCGCGACGATGGCTAGGATTAGCCGTAGAGAGTCGCATCTGATAACGGGCGCGTATGTTTCATCGTAATCAATTCCATATCTTTGCGCAAAACCCTTGATTATGACACGCGCCTTGAAGATCTGAGTACCATCTGGCATGTCCTTTCTCTTAAACACCCACTTTGACTTCAATGTGCGCGTGCCGTCTGGTGCCCGGGAGAGTTCATAGCATTCCATTGCTTCGAGGTTGCCTATCTCCTTCCTGCACGCTTCCAGCCAGCCGGTCGCGTCAGCTGACTGCATGGCTTCGCGGAAAGTCGCAGGCACTTCCTCGTCCACGTCTGTGGCGTTGAAGCACACATCGTAAGCTGCATTGGCCGCGTCGGATGAGTCGTCCTGGTCGATGGGGTGTTGCCACGGCACCTTGGTCGCAACCCCGCGTGTGCCTTCCGTCTGCATTGTCTTGTGCGGCGATTATCCGCGGTCGCTCGCCTTCCGCTCTGGCTGTGCGGTCGTGGCGCTTGCGCGGATCTTGTTCCTCGACGCCGATCGCTTGGATTCGACGGCGGTGGCCCGTGCTTCATGTCTGGCGGCGTCCAAGCTGTCCATGGCCGTTTGCTTCGTGCGACCCGGTGACGTTGACTGTTTCTTGGTCGAAGGTAGGTGCGATCGGTCCCAACGTGATTCCCGCGGTTCTTCTTCGTGAGTTAGCGCGACCGCGGCCACTGGCGTGGCGCCTGTTGTGGTGACTCTGCGACTGTTACGCGTGTCATGTCTTGTGATTTGGGGCGGGTAATGCGCGAAGGTTAGGCCCATCAGGCGGGCCGGGCTGGTCTTGCGACCTGACGGGCTCTTGCCGCGCTCCGAAGTCGTGCCGCTAGCCGAGTACTGCGGCAGTAGTGGTGTGTCGGCTGGGGCCATATCGACGTCTTCCTTGGTAGCCTGCGTCGTGGCGCCGCGCCTGCCGTCACGTTTGTCATCGCCGTCTTCGACAAGCACGGTGCGTGGACGGTGGAACTCAGTTTCCTTGAAGGTGCAGTCTACTGTGAACACCGTCTTCTTGTCTTCTGAGTCGTATACCTTGTAGGCTTTCTTAACTTCGCTGTAACCTAGGAAGATACATAGATTTGCCCTCGACGCCGTCTTGTCTTGCGTCTCGTTGCGGCGCCAGGCCACGCAGCCGAAGACCTTGAGTGACGAGATCTTGGGCTTGGTCCCGCGGATCAGCTCGTGCGGTGTCACGCCGGCTGTTTTACCGTTCGGTGTCCGGTTTCTCAGGAAGGCTGCCGTGTTCACGGCTTCGGCCCACCAGTGCTTGGCCACGTTGGCGTGGAGCAACATCGTGCGCCCCATCTCCACCAGCGTGCGGTTCATTCGCTCCGCCGTGCCGTTCTGCCATTGGCGCCTTGGAGTGCTGACTTCGTGGTGGATGCCGCGTTCCTTGAGGTAGGCTTCCATCTTGTCGCTGACGTACTCGCCACCGCCATCTGTGCGCAGTGTCTTCAGTTGCACGCCAGTCTGGCGCTCGAGCCATGGTACGTATTCCATGACGGCCTCGTAGGCATCGCTCTTCTGGGGTAAGAACTTGACCCATACGTAGTTGGTGGCGTCTTCCGTGAAGGCGATGAAGTACTTGGCGCCGTTGGGCGAAGCGGTCTTGACTGGGCCCCATAGGTCGGTGTGGACGCAGGTGCCGAGCGAGTGTTGTGGGCGGTCACCCGTCTTGGGCACGGAGGTATGTTGTATCTTGCCTCTGATGCAGTCTTCACATGTGATTGTCTTGGGTAGGTCCGTTGGGCCGCCGGTGGATGCCTTGCTCGCTGCCGCCATCGAGCCAGCAGGGATATGTCCCATACGAGCGTGCCAGAGCATGGCATCGGCTGCCTCTGTCATGTTGGCCTCGTCATTTATACCGGGGAAGATGAACTTTCCTTGGATTGCATACAGGTACGAGTCGTTCCACCGAGCCGTAATGGACAACTTGTACTTGTTTCGTAGCTGACAGTGATCCTTATTGAAGACGAGCGAGGCGTCGTTCGATTGGCGGTTGATTCGGCTGATAGACACGAGTGTCTTCTTGAGGGTCGGTACGTAAAGGACGTTCTTGAACGTTGCCGTGCGTCCTGTTTCATCTGACTTGCCTTGATCTTCAGGTCACCCATTGCCGTCACGGGAATGGGGTGGCCGTCGGCTAGGCGGACGCCGCGGGCACAGGCCACGACGGAGTGCAGCAAATCGATGTCGCCTGTCATGTGCGCGGTGGCGCCGCTGTCGATGATGGCTTCACGCACGTACGTCGCCGCGGCGTTGCACTCGTCGGTTTCGTCCGTCGCATACTGACACAGCTCTGTGGAGACATCGTCGGTTTCGGGCTCGATGGCCGGGTCTACGGCTATCTGCCACCATGTGTCCTCGTCATCCGGACAGCTGGTCACAGGTAGGTCTTCTTCAATCATAAAGATATCTTCCATTTCGTCTTCTTCGGCGTAGTTGCCATGCTCTGCGCCACGCCAGTTCGGGCGGCCTCCGCCGCGACCATTTCCGCTGTTGCGTCCACGTCCTCGTCCGCTGAAGCGGCCGCCGTCGTAGCTACCACGTCCGCCACCATTGCCTTGTGGCTTGTCCCGCACGTTGCGCCGCTGGATGCCTTTGGCTTCGTCGTTTTGTCGGCGGCGGCACTCGCTGCGGAAGTGGCCGGCCTTGTGACAGTAGTGGCATTCGCCATTGACCGTCGCGTTGAGCGCGTCGTCCGATCTGTCGGCGTTTTTGCGTAGACTTGGGTTGCTGAGCTGCTGACGTTCGTCGTCTAACTTGAGCTCTTCTAGGACGGACCGCATCGTGGCGAACTTGGTCGTGTCGCGGCTCTCGCGCGTAATGTATGTAACTTACGGTGTTCGCGAAGCGCGGTGGCAGTAGGCACAGGAGCCGGGTGACATGTGACCGCTCTGGGGTGCCATCGCCGGCGGCGGTCACCTTGCGCGTGAGTTCTTGGAACTGGTCGGCGAAGGACTCGAGGCCGATCCGTTCGCTCCAGTCGAGCTTGTACATTTTCATTTGCAGCGTCACCAGGCTGACTTCTGACGTGTTCTCGTAGATGGCCTTGAGCGCGTTCCACGTGTCGTACGTTGTCTCTACATGTTGGATGTACTTGAGATGGTCGTTGTGGACTGACAGCTGGATGTAGGACAGCGCCACCAGGTCGTCGTCCATTTCCAGGCCCGACTTGTACTTGCCGTCCGGATCGTAGCATGGCTGTAGGTACTTGCCCAACTTCTGTTGGTTGATCTTGGCTCGCGTCTTAACGCACCATTCACGGTAGTTGGAGCCGTCGGCCTTTAGCTTGTTTGGTTGCTCATACATGTAGCGTTCTGTCATTGGGCTCATAACCTATTAACTTTAGTTTCAGGTCTTGGTCGCCGTATGCCTCGATAGGGACGAAAGAGTAGGAGGAAGTAGGGGGTTTACAAGTGAGTTATCGAGGGTTAAGCTAGCTAGGAGTCTGGCAGCCAGTGGTTCGAAGGCCGCAGCTGGGTAAACTAATATGCAGTCCTGTATGCAATGTATCTACAGTGTACTTTCTGAAGATGGGACTTGATTGGCCGTTGAGTGTCGTGCGGTCGTAACGTCTCGTCCCGATGCGCCTTTAGTAATGCGCCTATGGGCAAAAGCCACAATAGTAATTGCCTCCTAAGACATCGCGAGTGTGAAGAACGATCGATTTGTGAACTCGTCATGTTGGCAGACCACCCGAAGACTCCAGTGATGCAACGATTGAAAGCTTCGATGAAGTGCGTTGACGTCTCAGTACTAAACCTTTGGAACACTATCTATAAGTGCAAGTGGTTCATAGAACGCGTACTTGTGCAAAATGAATAGTATCACGGAATTGCCTCAAATCAATTCCTTTTGAGTAGAGGCAGGACGAATGTGGGGTAAGATATACTACTTAGGGAGATTAAGTTTGGCAATGCTGTTTAAACACATTGAAGTATTCAACGAACGAATTTGCTTTGACAAATTTCCATTTGTCCCTCATTCCATTGCACCGTGAAGACGAGGCATTTATGGCCTCGTCATGGTTCGCTACCAAAGGATGGCCAACGAAAAGAATCGGAAGAAGGTAGAAGCTCAACGACGCTACCGCATGAACCGTCAAGATTGAGCTGCAATGGACGCCTTCCGCATCATGCGTTTTGCGTACAATAGGTGTAGCTGTAGTTCACTTGTGAATTTTGACATTACTAGGCCTTCAGCTCAAATAGTTGGTTTCTGCTCAAAGACCTAGCTATTTTGAAGTATCCTGTGGTTATTTTGGAAATGATTCACTTTTTGCTCATATATGGATTTGTATCTTAATGATCAACTATTTCGAGAATAGATTGACATCTCGCTTATAGACCGTGTTCATTTGTAATGTACCGCCGATTTGATCAGAA
>NW_009798318.1:3552-13913 GCF_000520075.1 Aphanomyces astaci | reverse complement strand
CGAGCCTCTGTTCGACTCCCCGTGCCTGAGTGTGGGTAGTCGAATGTTGGTCACGAACGACATTTGAAGAGTGTGAAATATGACCTGGATCGGAGCGGCATATGTTCCGAGCTGATGGTACACTGTACGATGCATGACTTTGTAGAGTAGTGAAGTGATAGGAGGGAACTGACTGACTGACTGGATAATGAAGTTACTTTTGGATTTGTCATCGAGGTCACCGTTGTGAACACGGTAGTCGTCGGTTGCGAACACCGGCGCAAGACAACAAGGCGTCACCGGAGCGGTCATCACAGCATGCTACGAATGTTGCGTGGCGGTTGTAACCAAGCGCATAACGATAGAAAAACTGTAGCAGAAGTACAGGTCGACTCAACCGATGAAGCTTCCAAAAGTCCCTTCCCATATACAGCAGAGCATATCCGCGCCATTCGCATGTTGACGAGATTGAGCTTGTGAATGGCGCAGACATCCTAGGTCTATACGTATCGTAGTCGAGAATCATCATCGAACAAACCATGCGTGGCATCTGGGCCGTGAGTATGCTGCTCGAGTTCGTCGGTTATTGCCTGTCGGTCCTGTTCCTTCGGCAAGAACACACCACCACCACCATGGCCACCTGCTGCACTGCATGGAACGCGGTGCATCACAAGGAACTGGAAACCGTACAGCGCAGTCATGAGTACCATCTTGACGTACCCTTGCATGTCCCCAGCGCATTCTGCCATGCATCATCGAAGTGCCATCGGCGAAGTCTTCTTGCGATGTACTCACACCAGTTGTTGTGAAAACCAAGTATGATTGTAGCCTGGTGTGATAATTTGGAGGTGCATTAACCAGAAAAAGCAAGGTGAAATAGGCAATTTAGTATGCGGCGCAAGGTGAACCACCTTGCGTATTCCATAAATTATTCTGAAATTTTACAGTTTCAATTAAATATATCTTCAAGTTTGTATTCATCATTCTTATTTTTCATGTGTCTGTCTCTTTTTGGAATTCGCAAGGCAGGTCACCTTGCGAATTCAAAATTGTCCTATTTGTCCAATCAGATGCCGTGAAGTCATGAAAATCGCTGCGTGGATTCATCACACCCTGTTGCGATATACTCCTGTGATGGCGGTTGATGCAAAGAGCATTGAGATAATTATGCAGGCTGTGTATGAGAGCAAGATCATGCGATGTGGTATCCCGGACTCGGTCAATTCGAACAGGTCTAGACTTCAGTAACATCACCACTTGCCTGCTAAACCAATGGATGTGGTCATCCCTCATTCCACCATCAGTCCGTGTCGGTGCCGTACACCTCCCTACTGGAGTGGTTACGTGGTTGCGCGGGCGGGTGGCGCTAGACGTCTTGGTGGCACTCACCGCAAGTGCTGAAGCCGCCACTTCAGCACTTGCGATGGGTTCCTACTGTACCAAGACGTCTTGCGCCACCGCGTTGGCCCACCAGAGCAGTCACGGCATTGCAACCCAACCGAGGCCACAACATAATGTTAGCTGTAAGGGGAGAACCACATTGGATATAGTCAGACTGAACTCATCAGTGCACAATTCTCTGGAGCAGCATCACACAAAGCTCTACAAAATTCAAGCGTCCAAATAGTTCAAAATTGTAACCTCTTCTGCCAGTATTATAGCCAATCGTGTGTAAGAAGCAAGGTGTGATGGACTCTGATTGGATATTAAAAAGGAGCAAGGTGGCTCACCTTGCGAATTCCATCAACAAGTCAACTAACTGTACGAATTGACATCGATATTTTGAGTCAAATTCCCCCCACCGGAATTTGGCGTGCTCGAAGTCCGAGTCTGGGAGAACCACCATCATCGTCAAATTAGTGTGTGACTTGAACTAGTGTGATACCAAACTTCCTCCATTCCGTAAAACTGGAGAAATATAACTCTCAAATCAATTTCTGTGGCAAAAACCTCCAAAATCGAACGAAATTAGGACCAAAGATAGCCAATGAAAAGACAAGAACGGGGCTATTTTCAGATTTTCTTTATTGCTCCTTGCCGCTTCACAACCAAGGAACAAAGTTCTCGGTAAAGGACAGCCAATCTTTCAACTTACGTAACTGAGTCATTTCTCATCCACTCAAACTCAAATCAAACGCAAACGACTCGTCTCATTGCGTAGATATTGCTAGCATACTGTGTGACACGTTATCAACGAAACACGATGCCACATGCCACGACGAACCACGACGGTGGAGTTTATACCACAATCTTCTGGAGAACAATTAAAATGGGCGCTTGGCCAAGGGCCAGGCCGCAGAGATCCTTCAGAAGTATGGCATCTCAAGGCAGATGCTCTGAAAACAGAAATAAAGGGCCCTGTCTGGCCGAGCTGACGTGGCCGTGATGAAGAAGGGTCGATCGGGGCGTCGTGTTGCATGAATGGCTATTGACGATGTTGTGTGTAGGGTCTAAACTACCCATTTTGTTTATCGTCCATGGCGTCCCCGGTGGTGCAATCGACGAAGTGGAGCTGGACACCTATCCAGAAGAGCATTACTACAGTGTCCAAGAATCGGCGTGGATGGACAGCCGCGTGTGTAAAGCGTACCTCGAGAATTTGCAGCCGTACATTGAAGGCCCCACGGTCATATTCGTCGACAACTTCGACGCCCACGTTACGCAAGAATCCGCCAATGTCATCGCTGGCGATCTGCACAGCGTGCTCGAGCCACTCCCTGCCAACTGCACAAGTGTGTGTCAGCCCTTGGATGTAGGGGTTATGGGCCCGTTCAAGAAGTTGTTGCGGACACTCTGGCTCGATGAAGCGCCTGTCACTTCAGCTGTAGACAAGCGACGTGTTATGATTTTGCGTTCAATCAAGGCCTGGGAAATGATTTCTAGCGACGCAATCCAGAAATTATTTCAAAAGCAATTCCGCGTCCCCACATTGTAGTTGTGTAAATAATAGATACTGTGTTGTGATCTTAATTATGTGCTCGGTAGGAGTGTTCTTTGGATAAACCCCCGTCGTGAATCCAATAGAATTCTGTAGTAGGTGATTAAAAATAACAATGTTGAATATTTTTGTCATGTTGTATATCACTTGACAAAATATATCCCTCGGTGGGATTTGAACCCGGGGCACCTGCATTGCAGACTGTGTACTTAGTGCATTTAGCTACAGGATACATGAAAAGGGGGGGCAAAAAGTGGATTTCGAGGTGGTGTCATCACCAGGGAGAACGATCGTCCCTATAGCGTCGCAAAGAAATGACTACATCAACTGATTGATGCAAATACCTACCCCCGAAAGTACATATAATGGTGGGCCCATGATACTTCAAATGTTCCGTACTCCGACGACATCCTTATGATATGATCCAAAATCTACGATACCGTATATTTCCTCATGTAACGTTACGCTCGTAATTTCTACCAATCATATCTAACAATAAAAAAGTACTTCAGTACTACGTAGTACTGCACAAGAATGAATATTATTACTCTGGCGACATCCCCATACAAAATTTGCTGTAACCCCTGTCGGATATTTCCGGGATTCTGCGGTGTTGGTGGAGGACATAGTGTTGGTCGAGTGGGCGAACGTGGAGTGCTAGCAAGTGTGAGCGTGCGCAGAGGAAGACGCATGAGATGGTAGCGTTAAGACTACTACGCTATCACTAAGCTACGCGCAACTAACCATTGATGTATCGCCGGGAGAACACCTTGGTTGCTCATGAGGACATGTTGGTATGCGAAAGACACCTTGGACTGAAGAGGTGTCGACTAGTCATCCGGTTGGGAACCGGATGATGGACACGGTTACAGCAGGCCTGGATGTAAGCACTTCACCTTTTGATTTACCATGCACTCGTCTATCCTGTTTACCCTTGCGTTTGTGTCGGCGTTGGCAACAGCCAGCACCACCCCAGCCGCTCCTGGGTGCGCATTTTTTTCGAGCAAACGATAGAGCATTTCCGAGCACGCCTTATAATGGATCGATTTCGAGCAAAATACTGTAGTCCAGAGAGACACTTTCCGGGCGCACTTAATAGGCACAATAACATGTGTTAGTCATTGGTGAATTTCCGAGCAAATAAAATCATATGGTTACTAAAATACCAATGCTGAGTACAATGGGCCATTATTAATGATACTTACTTCGAAGTACTTCGAAGTATTAACTACTACTTTAATAGTAGTTAATAATATCATACTACTATTAAAATAGTAGTATGATATTATCCGTGGGGATATACTCAATCATCGAATTTATGCCACTGCATCCCTGTGCATCCCAAACAATAATTGTTGACGTCATCATTGTCACCAGCCTCAGCATACTTTCACCAGAACCGTACCCTTTCCACCCCGGATAACGTACGTGTAATGCTATGCCCGGGGTTTGCGCATTAACAATCGTTTGCTATCGCAACGCATGCCAAAGAATGCTCGTGTCACCACAACTGCGTGGACGCCTGCGGGGTATGCCGATACGCTCCTGTGTTCCGAACCGTGATAGTTGACATGGCCTTTCTCGCGTAATCGGTGGATCCAAGCCCAGCATCCTGCATAGTGACAAGGCGCAGCCATCAGCTCCTGCCGCTGTCAGAACGAACATGCATGTTTCCTCACGTACCCGCAGCGCCAGGCCAAGCTTGAACCGGGCGTCTTTGAATAACTTATCCGTGTCATACCCATGCGACGGAAACAACCCCGTCTCCTACAAGCGTTCATGACGCTACTGACACCTGATGCAAGTAGCCATACGTGAACTCCCAAGCCGTCTTGGATAGCGTCGACGTTGGCTGTAAACGCGACCGTGGGCTGTCGTGTCCGCTCGGGGTCCATCTGTTTGTCTTCTCGTTAGTGTCTCGTTCGAAGCTAATTGTTTTGTGGCATACCTCGATCTGATTTAGCTTTTCCGCATATGGGGTCTCCTGCTTGATGGCTTCCAACACCCGCAGTCGCTCGGCCTCGTCGTCGGCTCTTTGGATAGCCCTGCGCTTGGCATCGTCGCATTTTTGCTGCAATTTCGTGATAAGCACCAATATATGCCACCAATATCAGCAATTACAGTTAGTGCATGCATCTTTCAGTGCTTTACCTCGTATTCTTCCACTCGAAAAGCCACACGCTCAGCATTGACAGCATCCCGCTCCTTGAGTTCCTCCGCCTCAATAGCTCGTTTCAATGCAGTCGCTTCGTCTTGGGCCAACATGTCGACTTGTTGCCAGCTCCTAATAATACGCGAGGTTTATACGCAATTTTGAAATAATATAGTTTTGAATAAAAATTCGATACTATACTATTACTTCTAATAGTAATGGTCTCTGAGATTGAAATATGATTATACCTGTGATCCTGCAACAGTTTCTTTTTGAGCTCGTGCTCTTTGAGTCGTTTTCGATCGGCTGCCACTTGAATCGCGTCGGCTTCCAACCGCGCAATCTCGGCTTGATGCGCGGCCATGTCTGCCTTGGCATCGCGTTTCCCTTTACAAATATGATCCAGTCATTGTCGGTATAATTTTCAGAAAAATAATAAATAATAATTTACTTCGAAGTATATAAACAGTGTCGTCTGTACTTTCGCGCAATTACATATATATATACCTTTGAACCGCTCGACTTTCGCATGCATCAACGCTTGGTCTGCCATCCGCTGGGCCCATTCCTCGTCCTTTGTTGTGGCGGACACGGCCGCCGCGGTCGCCGCGGCCATCGCCGCGCTGGCTTCGTCTAGGAACGATTGTATCCGTCGTGCATGTTCATTCAACCTACAGCATCATCATGCATACGATATTAATATTTTCCATCTACTAGTACTATTGTAGAAATCGATATCTTGGCTCACCGATCCTGCTTTAGTGTAGCCACGCGCCGTACGCAGCGGTACCACGTATCGTGGTGTCGAATCGCATCGACGTTCTGATTGGTCAATTGAACCGCAACACGTGACAAAAACGGGTCATTCCGGATGCCTTTGGGGTCACAGTCCTTGAACAGTTTGATGTAATGGTCGTGGTCGTGGTCAGACCACCCGCCAGTCTTGGACACTGCGACGGTCGGATTTGGCTCACCACATTGGGCGAGAAACGTCTGGTGCAGTTGCTGCAACTCCTACACAACAAACGATGCAAACAATGCGATATGGAACATGTTGGACCAAACGTACGTGGCTGTGACGTTGGTGGATCGCGTCGAGTTGGACCTGTAACGACGCTTTCAACGCCACGTCAGGGCACTCCACTCCCCCCAGCCTGTCCAAAATGGACTTATGGTCGTCGGTCTCTATATACCGTGGACATCGTATGCGATGAACAAGTTTCTTAGCATTTTGATGTGTACAGACAGTACCGGTCATCTCTTGGTTGCCAGTATTGGTGTGCCCCATTGAGCGAAGACATGGTTGGAGGGCGACTGTTGTTGCTGTTAATGTTTGGATGGTGGCGCTAGCTTCGGTTGCCAATTGCTCCCACACCACGTGATGGCCCACGATAGCTTCGATCATCACGTTTTGCAGGTCCGGCTAGGAGTTGATTGACTAGGCGTGAATACAAGGTCTTGCATGTCCGACTTGGCATCAGGTCAGAATCAGAATAGATACAAATCGACTCGACTCAGAATCAGGTGAGCGAGATACGGACGACTCGGGTCAAACTCAGGTCCAGGATCAGAGAGATGTACTGCTCAGCATCTTAAAATGCATGCACGGAAGGATTATGGACTGTACTTTGACGCGCGCCATCCATGTGGGGCCCTGAACGGCCTTGTCCGCATGCACTCGAGCGACCAGTTGATGCATGGAGTGTCTCTAATTCAACCATCATCATATCATGCCAACGTCACGACAATGTACTGTACAGTCGTTACGGACGTACGTACCGTGTCTCTGTGGGCATGCATTTGCTTGATCCAGTCGAGCCGATGGTGCTGCATGTGGTCCACAAACGACTGCAGCGCACTACCGTAATCATCCAAGCCATCTACAAACGTATGCCCTAGAGTCCATCAGGTCGGAATATAATTCAGGGGCGAGGCCGGCACCAGAGTGGGGGGTGGTTGGGTCGTTGTTGTGGTGCGGGGCTGGTGCACGGGACTGGCCTGCCAGCAGCAATTCGAGGATGAACTCTTACTCTCTACTCGGGGGATAATGATATACGAATCACCTGACGAACATGTGGTTGTAGCGTCGTTGAGGTACTTGATTAAAAGTGCATCGAGCTCTTTGGTGGCTGTCTATCGCAGGCACACAATCCCCTCCATGGTTATGTAGGCCCACAATGCAAAGCTATGGTGAAACTGAAAAGCCACGTACGTCCTCAAGCTTTCGAAGATGAGCCAAGTCGTGCAGCCATTCAAACTATCACAAAAGCCGATATGGAGATTCTGCTGCGCTTGACAAGTCAGTACCTTGACGGATGTGTGTTTGGTGCGTTTCTGTTGTGCCTTCGTTGCCTTTTTCATCTTTTGTATTGCCTACACAACCGTGAACACACAATTGCTTGGCGAGGCCGTGTAATGTATGTACCTCGAGAACGTTGTTCCCAGTTGTCTCTAGTGTCGACGCCAGTTGGCTTTGTTCATGGAGGGTCATACCAGCGGTGTCACGGAATAGTTTCTGTCGCACCAGTGACACAGCTACGCATGAATGACATGAATATGAAGATGTCTCAAACCAGGCTTGGACTTGACATCGCGGGTCATGTGCGCGCGGCAGAGTGAAACCGACGATGGCGGCAGTTACACATTTGACAGCCTGTCATGCGATTCCAAGTAATTGTGTTCCTGCAAAGAAGGAAGACAATGCCTCGTACTATGTAAGACAAGGTAATGCATGGGATTGCACAGAGCTCTCTATCCAAGGCACGTAACGGTTATAGCGAATAGATCCAGGTCTGTGACCTAGGTTCCCGGTACAGTAGCTACCGTAGCAATATACTGCAAAATCAACATGATCATTTTGTAGCCTTGAGTTCAAACAAGCCTCGAAATTGCAAGCCTCAAAATTGCATGGGTAGAGAGATGGTACATTGACTTGCGAAACCTCCCTAATAGATAGCGGTGGTAATGTAAAACTACAGCCTCCAGTATGCCCCTTTAGTTTTCATTCGATTGTGGCGTGGCGGGACCAACCTTGGCCCCTTCTTTAGCACTTTTGTTGGGCTTGTCCAGTTCTATCGTTATTAGTCATATTTTCCTAAAAATATCAATACAAAGTTGGAATAGCTGTCGAAAGACAAAGCATTTTTTTGTAGTCTTTAGATAACTTGCACCATACTATTTAAATTGATATCCTTTAAACCTCAATGAATGAGCTAGTGGACGACCCACCACAACCACCGGATGATACACTGGGACGATTGGCAGTAACGTTACGGGAATGGCTGCGAGAGGGCGGACGATGGGTTGGTGCCAACCCCTCAGCCATTTTTGTCGTCCTTTGAATCCCCCGTCGACAGTTTACCGGCAGTTGCCAACGCCGAAATAAACGTATGGGAAAACACGATCGAGGGGTGCATGGTAAATCGCCAGATGGATACTAACTACCTTTAAGAGAAGCCCCCACGTGTATAAATTTATACAAATTTAAAGAGGTTATCCACTGTATGCTGAAGTTCAAGTTGTGGATGTTAAGAGCGTCATACAAATTTCTAGATAGCGATAATTTAGGCTTTTCGTGACATAATTATCTGATATTAGAGGTAGTGTTATGTATAGAGGTGAGTCTTTATAGAATTTAGGAGACCATACTGGCTATTTCATTGGTGCCACCAGCGACGTGCAAGTGGCGAGGTGCAAGTGCCGAGGGCCGAGGGCCATGGCCGCTCTGCACGCGACCAGTCAACAGCGGTATAGTACAAGCAACTTCATCATTGATTCATTCCTATAGTAGGTCCTGATGCCTCCTGGACTATGATCCCTGGTCTTCTGTCCTCAGCGGTTGTTTTGAGCCGTCACCGTGTTCACGAGAACAACATGACATCTTACTTTCGTGACCGCGGTGACGGCATCACGCAGTTCCAACGATAACTTCAGTCTACCTTGTGCGCCATATTCACGCTCCCCACCATCACACAACCGATAGTACCTTAACCCCTCGATCATCACACAAGCCGTACATGTAGTAGTAAGACACACACACATGTAGTAGTATCGATACAGCACATAAACAGCACTGTTGCAATATAGTGTCATTAATGTAGTGCTCTATTGCGGTCCATGCTCTCCATTGTCCTCTCATGCACCTGCTGAATATTAGAATCATGCTTCCTCTCAAATGGGCTTTCATTTGCCTGTTTGCTTACGCTCCTAGCTCTGAGTTTTTCACTTTGTGCTTCCGTGTGGCTGCCTACCGGTACTAGTTTGACGCTTGCGGCAACGCGGCACGTTGGGTGCACTGTTTGATGGCTGTGATGTTCCGAAGACACCTCTCATTTACAATATATATAGGGAGATTTCGGAGATGACTTCTCCTTTTCTTTTTCCGTAAAAAATGAAAGCAAAGTAAAAGCGAGGGATTTTATATCGACGATTTTGGTGATAACAAGTTTTCCCTATCCGTAGACTAGATGGAGCCAAATTCGTGGACTTCGTGGATGATCGGCGAGGTCACTGTGAAGTCGTCCCATGGGTCATTCGCCGTTGACTAGTAGGGATGACAGAGGCATACGAAGCATTGAATTCATTGAGACTCATATTGTGTTAGTTTAGTTGTTCTACTACTAGTAACTGTACGACGTTCGGAAATGCGTAGCTACGAAGGCAAGGAGTGGCTTGCACCTAAAGTAGCACGCCTCGACAAAGCGCCAGCTGCAGATGAGTGCTTCTATACTAGTACTTATCTGGTGCTTTTAAGATATCGTTGATAGCCGCTGGTACAACTCCGGTCGGATGTACTGCTAGGCGCGGCTGACTAAGCTGCGGCGTCGGGCGCCGCCTAAGTTGCTTTTCGTAGTTCCTACAAGTGTATACATGTGATGATTCTACGTCACTATGCATAACGATGGAGGTTATCATTAACTTGTTCGCTCCCACCGCGCCTCTGATTGACCTCCACTTCATGTGGGTCATCCTCCACGCTTCCACCTCCACGCTCCATTCGAAGTGCCAACAACAGAAAAGCGTTGCACCAAGTCAACAGATCTGGCCAATCACAAGTCAACAGATCTGGCCAATTACAAGTCAACAGATCTGGCCAATCATGGTCGAGGATTCGAATCCCAAAATGAACCCATTTCATGGATTCTGGTACTAAGTTCCGGAGTTTTCCTCAACCCTATAAAGCTTCAGAGGTTATTTTAAGGATAAAGATAAATACTCATCTCCGAAATCTCCCTATTGAGAGGAATTAATTCCGTGAGGCAAACTTTTGACCATTTACCTCAAAACATTATA
>NW_009798318.1:0-2720 GCF_000520075.1 Aphanomyces astaci | reverse complement strand
ATTTCGGAGATGACTTCTCCTTTTCTTTTTCCGTAAAAAATGAAAGCAAAGTAAAAGCGAGGGATTTTATATCGACGATTTTGGTGATAACAAGTTTTCCCTATCCGTAGACTAGATGGAGCCAAATTCGTGGACTTCGTGGATGATCGGCGAGGTCACTGTGAAGTCGTCCCATGGGTCATTCGCCGTTGACTAGTAGGGATGACAGAGGCATACGAAGCATTGAATTCATTGAGACTCATATTGTGTTAGTTTAGTTGTTCTACTACTAGTAACTGTACGACGTTCGGAAATGCGTAGCTACGAAGGCAAGGAGTGGCTTGCACCTAAAGTAGCACGCCTCGACAAAGCGCCAGCTGCAGATGAGTGCTTCTATACTAGTACTTATCTGGTGCTTTTAAGATATCGTTGATAGCCGCTGGTACAACTCCGGTCGGATGTACTGCTAGGCGCGGCTGACTAAGCTGCGGCGTCGGGCGCCGCCTAAGTTGCTTTTCGTAGTTCCTACAAGTGTATACATGTGATGATTCTACGTCACTATGCATAACGATGGAGGTTATCATTAACTTGTTCGCTCCCACCGCGCCTCTGATTGACCTCCACTTCATGTGGGTCATCCTCCACGCTCCATTCGAAGTGCCAACAACAGAAAAGCGTTGCACCAAGTCAACAGATCTGGCCAATCACAAGTCAACAGATCTGGCCAATTACAAGTCAACAGATCTGGCCAATCATGGTCGAGGATTCGAATCCCAAAATGAACCCATTTCATGGATTCTGGTACTAAGTTCCGGAGTTTTCCTCAACCCTATAAAGCTTCAGAGGTTATTTTAAGGATAAAGATAAATACTCATCTCCGAAATCTCCCTATTGAGAGGAATTAATTCCGTGAGGCAAACTTTTGACCATTTACCTCAAAACATTATATATCCAATTTGGGTGATAAATATAGAAAGATGGAGGATGTACCACTTGATGCTCTTAACATCGTGATCGCTTTAACATACGAAGTACGGTACCGCAATTTCCCCATGTACTGTACCTGTACCCAAGCTTTTTACTGTTAAAAACACTCCGCCGCCTGGGACTCCGTCCTATCCCCCGTGAGTACATACGATGCTAAATCTCTGGGGTTAACTGTATCGCTAGTGATTCGCTATCGCTAACCACTTAACCCCTAGAAAGTGGTGGGAGCATACAAAGTTCCATATAAACAATCAAAATGCAGTGTTTTCTGAGAACAACAGTGGATATTGCTAATGAGGGATTTGTAAGGGCTCCTCTGGATGCCACATTTTATGTCATAAAATAGCGAATTTCTCCATAAAATGTAGAAATGACAATGTCTTCAATTTTTGTCGTCTGGATACCACAAAACACAATGCTTTTATTCCAAAATTGAAGGCCAAAAAGGACAAAATTATGGCATAAAAAAATAGACCGAAAAGGTCCATTTCTCATGTAAAGACAGTCTATCAAACCAGTTTCGTCGAAAACCGCGCATTTCGAAAGATCGCTGTCAACCTCAGGAGTGAATCATGGGACTTTGGACGGACGACCTCGACATTTCCTGGCTCAAGGAGCTTGTGTACCAAGCGGTCGTGGTTGGGAAACGTGCGCGCAGTGGACGCGTGGATCGAGGCGCTCAAGAAGCTCAACCATAGCCACCCTCAAGGCCCACCATTCACGATGCAACAGCTCAAATCAAGACTCGTCGTGTGTCGCGTAAATCGTCACGTTCCTCCAGGTCGAAGTCGAGTCCTCGGAATGCCGAAAGGTTTTGATGAAGGCATTCTCGTTGCCTTCAAGCATTTCAGACACCCACATAGCCCCAGTCAAGACAGAGACGGGTTTGGATGTCTTCAGCAGGTAGGCTGAATAGTGGTATGTTATGTACGCAACCATGATCCATCTTCGGCGTCGTCGAAGGCGCTGTCGGAGCACACATACTTGTAGCTTCATCCGAGCTGCGTGCAACTTTCGCGCGCAATCAAATTTCAGCGAGATGACAGAGTTTCATCATGTGGATCCACACGGTTTCTCAAACAATGTTTTTTGGTATTTTGGTCAAAAAGTGCAAAATCTCAAAACCCATTTATGGCATAATTTTATGACATGGTATCCAGAGGAGCCCTAACAACTGGTCAACAATTAAATTTTACAGGTTTCTGAAATCAGAATTCCACGACATGATGTTATGCAGGTTTCTGGATATTGAACCGTGGTATTGTGAGTTCTACTCAAAATTTCCGAATCCATTTCTGAATTACGCTACATGGTACCGTATGCCGACTTTGGCCTGCATTGTTGTTGGCGATGGGTGCCCGTTCATTGTGGACATCGAGGGTGCTGAGCTTGTGGCGAAGCTCAACTGTTAGACATGAGCTATCAGGATACAAAACTTGTTCCCCTGGCAAGTGTCAGAATATATCACGCATGCGAAGTGTCTCCATATGTAGCTCGAAGTCAAGAGGCTCTACCACTTGTACAATCAAACTGTAAAGGGAATGTATGGTGGTAGGAACATTGAGGCAGTGTTATGCGATATGAAGACCAAGGCTTATGTAAGGTCTTCATAGCTTATGTTTTGTGTGGTTGTGTGTGCTGCTGGGCAAGGATGTGAGGGGTCTGGAATGATGTAGCCTTGGCTTTCATTCCTGGTTTTACCTCGAACTGAGCTCTACCTTTGTGTGCGTGTTCTACCCCCTGCCCCCACCCCC
>NW_009798317.1:433840-437387 GCF_000520075.1 Aphanomyces astaci | reverse complement strand
TTCAAGACTAAGGACATCACCTCCGCGTGCACTGGGACCTCTTATGACAACAACAATATTATTACGTTATGGCGCCACTCGAGGTGCGCGACATGCAGTGCCTCATTTACATGGCGGTCGACGTCTTGCAGTACAAAATTATGATGAGGTAGTTACACTGTAGCTGTACAGTAGCAAAGTGCATTTAACACTATATTCGATTGGAGCTAAGTGACGTGTCCCTGGGGTCACCAACATCGAAGTCAATGCAGTTGGATTAGGTGATTGTCTGGAGTCGTGCCAACACCGAACTGGTTCAGTCAATCTGCCACGCCAGTGATAGTATGAGCGAAGCGTGCCTGTGATTGCTGCTGGGTGTACCGGATTGTTGGTAGGCTGTACATGGTCTTCCACCCTAGCAACGTCGTACTCGGAGTAAGTCTCAAGGTCAGCTTGGTCTGGCACTTGCAAAATTGCACCTCATGATACTCTAGTACTACTAGTAGTAGGTGTGTTTCGTAGTTTGTTTCGTAAATACCCAGATAAAGGGAAGTATATAGTGCTCGTCCTACACTAAAAAGACTTGCTCGCACACTAATTTTGTATAAAACTCGTTTAACTTGAATCTATATATGGTATAGTCCTGCGGGGGGTAAAACCGATAAGAGCCTGGACGAGAACATGGACGACGCTTATCGGTTTTACCCCCCGCAGAATCTCCTAAGAGCCTGGACGAGAACATGGACGACGCTTAGGAGATTCTAAGCTCGAGTCATGGACCACGCTAAACACCGGGGTCAAGGCCGTATGCTAAACGAGACCATAATGAACACCCAACCAACTTGTTGCATTGCTCCAGTATGTTGCTCTACCGGGGTAGTTAAGGATCGTGCTGTGCGATGGCAGTCCAGCTCGCAATAGGTGCAATAGTTCCCCTCCACGCGGGCCAAAACTGCTCGGCCTTTTGCCCGCTCGCCTTAGACTCATCTTGGGATATGTTCAACCACGAACGAACAAGCTGGCAGTCCTCGTCAGTGGTGAAGTTCGCACCCCGCCTGTTCAGAGCCATTGTCAGTGTATTGGTATGGAAATGTCCAAGGTCAAATACATGCGTTTTATTGGTGGAAATATGATACTTTGTGGTTTATGATTGGCTCCTGTATTTTGCCGTCGGGTGGTCACACAATAAAAATGGCCGATTTGCCGCCGGCGCTTGCCAAAACGGCATATTTGACCCCAAAAACGGAAAATAGTGTTTACCGTTGCACCATTGGGGATGCCCTAACCGCCTTACCGATCATGAACACATGAGTCGACCTCCATGCAGAACGTGCCGCCATGGTCGGCGGCGCGAGGTGTTCGGCACGAACTTAGGCAAGTTGGTCTGTCGCTGTGCATGTGGGACTGATGTCACCTCTGAGGGCATCACTCAGCGGTGACACCAGTCCAAGAATGAGTGGTTTTGGCTAAGGATTTGCCGAGATATAGTAGTTTGTGTGTGTCTTGGTTGAGATGTGGTTGAACTGCCTATTCATGCTACACGCGTAAATGCTCCATGTGTATGCATGTCATTTTTGTAACGCCAGGTCACATCACGTGTATTTACACGTGATGCGAAATATACCAAAAACCACGTGCAAATATGCTTTTCCCTTGGTCGTGCGACGAGGGCGAAGGCAAGCTATGGCGTATGGTTCGACCGGCTGCTCGCAGGTAACTTTGAACTTTGAACAGCCAGACTGCATCCGAGAGTCAGACGACAAGGAGTGCATCCTCGAAGCCATCGAGCAAGGCAAGTAAGTCCTCGTCGTCCCCAACACCACCGTCAACACGTGCTCATCCGAAACCTCCATAGCCAACCCAACGGCACCCCCTTAACTCTCACACACATGAGCAGAATACAGTTGATTTATTGTTGTAAAGTGGACTGACTGTACGTGGGTTACTGTTGTAAAGTGGACTGACTGTACGTGGGATACTACTACTTTTCGAGGCACTTGAGCTGGTCCAAGACGAAGCTAAGGCGCACCGCCTTCTCCTTGAGGTAATGGTACCGATCGCTCGCACTGAAGTGCCCAGCGTCCAGATTCATCTTGAGCAGAACCTGGTTGTTGTCGGTCTTCAAGTCACGCAACTTCGCCACCTGTATACACGGCACATAAATCAAAACCTCATAAATAATAAATCCAAAACGGATAAAATTCCGCCTCCAATTACTTGTAACAGTCAATTAAATTAACTTACCCATTTCGTGGGTTCCCAGTAGGCCACGCGGGGATCAAAAAGGCCACTGGTCACGAGCAAGTTGGGGTACGCTTGGGCCTTGACATTGTCGTAGCTACATATCCGTTAGAAGTTACACAATACGGTAACACGGTTTGAAAACATATGAATTTTGAGAAAAAACCTACGGTGAATACTGCAACATGTATGCGAAATATTTGAGCTCGTTCGGGTTGCCCCACTCGGCCCATTCCATCGTCGTGAGCGGAATTGTGGAGTCGCACATGCTGTTCATCACATCCACAAACGGAACTCCCGCCACCGCCTACTCGTAAGAGACATATATTAGTCAAGATATGACGTGGCAACACGACAACGTACCGCCGTAAACAAGTCCGGGCGCATATTCAACACTGCCCCCACAAGCAACCCGCCAGCGCTACCGCCTTCGCACGTCATGTGGCTAGGGGACGTCACCTTGGTGGCCACCAAGTGCTCGGCGCACGCAATAAAGTCGGTAAATGTTGTCATCTTGGTCAGATACTTGGCCGCTTCATACCTAAGAGATCATTGTAATCCGTAAGCCATTTCGTATAAGACCATTGTAATCCGTAAGACATTTTTCATAAGCGATATGGACTGTTGTTACCACGTGCGTCCGTTTTCACCGCCGCCACGGATATGCGCGATCACATACACGACGCCGCGGTCCAACAAGGGCAAAATCGTGGCTTGGAAGTTTGGTTCTAAATATTCCGTCGTTTACATGTCCACCTTCACATACATTCTTCGATACAGAATCCAAAACCACGCACCTGTCGGCCATTCATACGACCCATACCCATACAAATGCAGCGCTTGTGGTTGGCCCTCCGCTTTCTTCTTATCCTTTCGGTAGATCACACTCATGGGAATGGCCGTGCCGTCGCTTGCCGTAGCCTCGACCCGTTCGCAATGGTACAATGATCTAAACACATGTTAGGTCTGTTCCGTAGGTGTTTTCTCGTTACCGATCGTAGTGCGGCACCGGCGTTTCCTTCAAAATCGCCGTCGTGTTCGATATAAAGTCATACTCCACCGTTTGCAGGGGGGTCGTCAGGGAGCTGTACGTGTATCGGTACTTGGTCGTGGCGTATTCAACATTTTTAGCAGTGCCCAGAGAGTACATGGCTTCGGGCATGGGGAGCCGGGTCTTGTGCCACGTGGAGTTATTGGTGTCTTCTACGATAAAGAACTGTCGGTACAATAAACATTAGTTGAAACTGCTTAAATATTGCCAAATCCAGGCAGAAGTAGGTAGTCAACTAAGTAGCAGGAAATCATAGTCAGCATCTAAATAGTATAT
>NW_009798317.1:395418-406082 GCF_000520075.1 Aphanomyces astaci | reverse complement strand
GATCACTAACTCAACACTAGCCGCCGTGAAAGGTCGCAACTGAACCTTCGCCTGAGCTAGATAGAGTAACCTTACAACCTACGAGCTATGCCCCTGGAAGTAAGTCCTTGTTGTCAACCAGTGCTACCAACTGTAGGGAGTTGATAACGCAGAGGAAATTGTAAAACTGATTGATTGGCGTTATCTACATCTACATGCATGACTACTCTGACTATACTATATCTAATGCTATACATACGTGCGCTCTGCAGAAGGAACTTCTGGTCCGCAGCAACTCGCTTCGTGGAGCCCGACACTCCTCCATGAGAGCATACTCTTCCGCGCTTCGAGCCAAAGCTCGCGTTCCGGAAACCCGGTCCATCGGGTAGTCCGCATCTCCCATATCTGGGAGAGACCAATCCAAATCGACAAAAACATCGTCCGCAATTACCGAGGTCACCTCGAAATCCGGCATGCTTCGCCGGTATGGTCGCCCTCGGTCATCGTCGCATCGTCGCATCGTCGCTTCCGCGACGGAGAACATGCTCGTGGCACGTTCGTGGCTACGTCCCCATCTGTTCCGGGCTCCGCCACCATGGCCGCCGTCAGCGGTGCCCCAGTTCGACGCTCCGAAGGTGCTCATCCTTCGCTTTCGTGGCTTTGTCACAATGACCACTGACGACAACGGTCGTTCCGAATTCTCCAACGATTGTTCCGAATTCTCAATCCCTGTCCCACGTTCGGCTATGTATACCGAAATCAAGTTTGAGTGTGGGAGGATGTAACAGGGTCCGGATAAAATCCGGACACGATATCCCATTGGCCAGTTCAAATCCTGACCCGAGAGGACACTTGGCAATCCAAGTGTCTTGAATCACTGGCTCTGCGACCTCCGCAGCAGCACCATTCATTTGACATGAATTGCATGACTGGCGCGCAGCAGCGCGCCAAGGAAACCAGCTCAGAGATAGCTAGTTCTCTCAGTTAACAATATACCTTATTCTACACACCTTCCTCTGTGCGCACCGTTACGAATACTGTCGTCACCAATACTAGTAGCTGATAGGAATAGATTGAGCTCAAAGTACCGTTTCAGCATGTTTAACGTCGACCTCCAGCGTTCCGCACTTAGAGTAATAGCACGTAGGGGGATCAAACGACGCAGACGAGCGATTGGTAGGGTAAAACGTACCTTGGTCATGGTACGGTTGACTTTGTCGATAACAGTCGTATGGTTGACAAGCTGGTCAGACACAAAGAGATGGAACCGGTTACTGGCGAATCCAATGAAAGCCATATTTGGGGAGCGGTTATCTATGATAAGTGCGATGACATTGCTCCAGGACTTTTCTATACAAATCCAGGACAAACTCAGTAAACTCCACGTGGACAGCCGCACTTAGAGCGTCTTGGTCATTGATTGGTGTAAAAGATATTAGTAATCCGGAGTATACAATAGCATCGTTGGACGGGAAGGATGCAAACAAGAGCAAGGTAATGGGTTGAATGAACTACACGTCCACCCATCGAACTCAAGGGCATTAGACTTGTCAGGTAGAAGAGAGCCACCTTCTTCTCGACGTGAGAATAAGTTCGTGTATGTACTTCATGAACGCAGTACGAGAGATTCCAAGTTGTCGAAGCAGCGGACGGTCGGATTAGACACAAAGTGTAGGGGTAGCGAGCTTCGAGCGTAAATTGAAAAGTGATTCGATTGTCGTCTTAAACTACTAACTACAAAATGATACTACCCTGTGCTTTATAGTGTACATTAGAGGAAATTTGGCCTATCATGGCGACCCCTGGGCTAAAGTGCGAATTTCGATTGGCTGCCGAAAGTTGGCGTTCGCTCTGATCCCCCTGTTATTTAAATAGAGCGATTCGATCATAAATAACAGAATAACAACCACTAAAAAAGTCACACCCATCTTGATCTGATCAGCAGATTTTTTCCGTTAACGGTACGACAATCCGTATGCCTGGTCGACAATCCTACGACCCAAAGGTCGTGACATCACTACTTTCTCCCCCGGTTGTCGACTTGGCAGCTTTGATCCTGGAACGCAGGTCTTCAATCAATGATCTTGACCAAGTACTCGTTCTTCGCATTGAACTGTCGTTGCTTTAACAAAGCTTCGACGATATGCAACTCATTCCCTGCGTCGTCGAGAGTGACAGAAGATTCTTTGGGTATTGATCTTAGTTGAAAACGCTCTGTGTTTTCGGCATAGTGCTTTAAGCAATTCACATTGAAGACTTCGTGCAGCCTGCCCATGCTTCGTGGCAATGTCAACTGCATAACATTGGCGTTCACTGCTCCCAGTATCTTGAACGCTCCAATGAATCGTGGCACGAGCTTGTTTTTCTCGTTCTTATTCCCCACTTGCGCGTGCTTCAATGGAATGTTCCGCGTCGCCAACATGACGTAATCGCCTTCCTTGAACTCGACCAACGATCGCTTCTTGTCGTAATACAGGAAACGACGCTGAATAGTGCCGCAAGGTCGCGCCTTGATTGGATGATCGATTGGCCAATGACGATGACGATCGATGTCACCCATAATTGAATAGACAGACGGTGGAAGTATTGAAATAGAATATTCACTATTGAAATAGAATATTCACTTTTACAGGGTATTTGTTTAAACAATAATCTGGAGCATCAAGTCTTGTCTCTCAAGATACAATTCACACAGAATACACATTAATGCAGTGAATACCTATGCGTCAAAAAATGTGGCAGACAAGGCAATATTAATTTAATTACATAGTAAAATCAATATAGTATAAAAATACGGATTGGGTGGTCGATGGTACCAACGCCATAGGACTTCCTCCCAATTTCTCTCCTGAACAGATGACAAATAGCCGTGCAATGTCCTTCAGGTACGTTACGAAGTCATGACTGTCGGGAATGATCTAACTTATCGTCCGCCGCAGGTGCCGGTGTTCTTCTTGCGAGTTTTAGACCCTTTTAAGCTTGCCAGCTTTCCTTGGATCTATCTGTACGCACAGGCGGACGCTGCGTTCGGTGTACCTGGTCGCCGTGGCTGCGTATGCAGTACTATTACTCGTTTGCTCGGCTAAGCGTACGACTTGTAACATTATATTATGTTCCAACGTGGGACGTGTGCGATATTGTGTGCTGCGCGGCGCTAGTGCAGTCAGCAGCCTTTCCATATGAACTGAAGTTTCGAGGTGATCAAATCATGGAGTTTGGCATGATTTGAATTTCAATACATTGCCGCGAAATGTTTCTACCAATCACTGTCACTTATCCGAATTTACTCGATTTGATTGGCTAATTCGATATTTTTCTGAGCGGCACTATTCAGCGTCGTTCCATGTAGTTCTTCTGTCGAGTTTGAGCCTTCTCCAGGTTGTCGAGTGTCGTACGCACGAGTTCTTTGCGATGTTCTGCAAAATTCTTCGCATACTCGTTAAATGTTTCGATCTCGTTGAGCATGGGTTGCGTAGCTTTCTTCCCGTATCCGCTTCAAACGGTATTAGCCCCGTTGACGCTTGAACGAGGCTTTGGTGTGTATACTGAATGGTGCCGAGATGTTTTTCCCAATTGTGGCCTAAGTATGAGACTTGACGTCTCATGGCATCTTCGATGGTACGATTTTGCCGTTCGGTAGCTCCATCGCTTTGCGATCGACCTGTTGTGGTCATGCAATGCTTAACGCCCATGAACTTCATCAACGCTTGCCAAAATTCACTCAAGAACTTGAAGTCTCGGTCGCTGATGATTACTGCTGGCATACTGTGGTGTCGCACGACTGCATCGAAGAACTCTTTCGCTGCTTGGAGAGCATCGATGTTCGATGTTGTTGCACAGACGCTTTGACGTTTTGTGAACACGTGTCATTATTGCATCCTTTCTGTTCGAGACCGGCAAACCTGTGATCCAGTCCATCGATACCGTGTGCCAACATTCCTAAGGCGATTCAATCGGAATCATTCTCCCATTCGCCTAGACGCTGCTTGTCTTGTATCATGCACAAGTCTCATACGTCGATACATAGAGCTTCACGTCTTCTTCAAGACCGCTCCACACTTGGTCCTTCGACTTCACGAAGAAGAGTCCATCTTTCTTCTCGAACTCCTTCGTCTTGGCGTATGCTTGCATAAAGTGTTGCTTCAAGTTATCGCCCATCTTGATTGACGAGTACGAAAACTCCTCCGTGTGATTGACGACGAGTTGGTGCGGAACTTCGACTTCGAAATTAGACGTATTCGACGCATCGACCTCCTCCCCCTGAGAAGTCAAGCCCGTCGTAAGTTTCAACGTGCGAGTGTTCAAACACTTGATGTCATGCACTCGATCGTTCCATCAATTCACAGGACGAAGTGTTCGTAGCACGTTGCATCACGTTCGTCCACAGTGTACGTACTGGCTTGCACGATTCTGCACGGTGGACGTGACAATGCATCCGCAACACATTCGTCATGCCAGGACGATGGTGCAACGTAAAGTCAAAACTGCTGAAGAAATCCAACCAGCGTGTTAACTTAGCTGTTAAGACTGGAGTCTTCAAAAACCACTGGCAAGTTGCGTTGTCCGTGAAGACATGAAAGTGTGACCCATAGACGTAGTGTCTCCACTTGGTTAGTGCCAACTTGATCGCATAAAACTCCTTCTCATGCGATGGCCAATTGCACTCGGTGTCGCCCAGCTTCTTCGATAGGAATGTAACTAACTGATCGGTCTTCTCCGTTCGCATCCAGTTGCGATAATACCGACCCACAACAATAGCCCGAGGTGTCCGTCGTGATCATAAATGGCTGGTCAAAGTCCGGTAATTTCAACACTGGTGCTTTTTCGAACGCGGCCTTAATGACCTAAAACGCCTTGTTGTGTTGATCCGTCCATTCCCATGGAACCTTGTCCTTCGCAAGCTCACTGATCGGCAGTATCAACTTGGCGTAGTTCGCAATGAACTTGAGGTAGCACCCCACCATACCAAGGAAACTTATGAGCTCCTTGCGATTCGTAGGCGCTGACCATTCTTCGATTGCTCGAACCTTGTTCGCGTCGACTTGCAGCTCGTCACCGGAGATGGTGTGCCCCAGGAAGTTCACTTTATCCACTGCAAACACACACTTGCCGAGTCGCGCATACAGCTTCTCTGTGAGCAAGACTTCCAGGACAATCCGCACGTGTTCGACGTGTCCGTCCATGGTCTTCGAGTAGACACATATTTCGTCGAGGTAAACGACAACAAATGGAAACTTGTCGAATAACGACCGCATCAGTCGCGACTATATGCCCGGCATACCAGTCATGCCCATCCGTGCAACGCACCATTGCAAGAGTTATCTTATCTTATCTGTGCGTTCGAAATGTCGTGTACTTGCGAGCTGGTGGGAGCACAAGCATTTGATCGTACCCCGATGGAAGATCTGAGAATATCTTGCATCCATGTATCTTATTGAAGATGACCTCAATGTTGGGTAGAGGTATCTTGGCGATTTTGGACTGGGAGTTGACATGCCGGTAGTCGAGCACCCATCGAATTGGAGTGTTCGCGGTTGATGTCTTCAACCACACGTGACGAGATGACATTTTACCGCTCTCTTCCTTTTTGGCACTCCAAAGGTGTTCGACACCAAATCGCTCGTTCACAACTCAACCCATCCTTAGGATTTGAGCTTTGTTGACAAACTTGTCCAACGACTCTTGCACCACTTTTGCTAGTCGAAATGGTGCACGATGTTGTGGCTTCGCATCTGGCTTCATCGAGACGTCAAACTAAACCGCTCGTTCCGGTGATAGTACATCCTTGAACCATCGAGAAGAGTCTCATCTCCGCTGTTCGTAGCTGTGTTTGTGTTTGGACTTCATAAACCTTGACCATCAATCCAGTCAACTCCATCGACATCGACATCGCATTGGCTTCTACTTCTTCCTCGACTCGAAGTGATTTCTCGCTTGCGCCAATCCATTACAGGATTTTACTTCGCGAACCGATGTACACCCAGGATAACGTCAAAGTCCTTGTCCTTCAAGTCCCACTCCGTCATTAGTGCGTTCTTGAAGGCGAACTAGTCGACCATCATCGTCTCCATGACTTCTCGCGTATTAATCATAGGTGACCACACGTTGTCATACGCTGCAATGCCACTGACTTGTTGCGAATGACGCAACTCGACAAAGTGAATTCGTCGCTCCAGAATCCAACAACACTTTCACATATTTGCCATTCATTACACCCGACTTAATCATCAACGCTGGTGACTTCATTCCAGCTTCGGGTTCCACTTGAACAACCGTTCCCAAAGTCCCCTTGTCGTCGTTCACTTCCTTGACGACTCCAAACGAGATGCACTCAACAACGTCGTTCGACACTTGCTCCTGGACTTCGAGGTAGTTCTGGTGACTGGGCGGTGCCTGCCTTGATATCTTCTTCTTCTTGGGCTTCCGATTTCAGTCGCGATATGCCCCAACTTCTGACAGTTGTAACAGCGAATCTTGCTGCTGTCCTTCCTCCGACTACCTTGCATCTTGCCATTGTCCACTTCCATGTCTGTGGACACTTGCGACTCCAAATGCGGTACATGTCCTTCGCGCTGGCCGCTTCCATAGTCCGTCCGATTCCATCGGTTCGGCGTGTCGGGAGGCTTCATCGACGAGAGTAAAAGAGAATGCGCACGTTCATACTCCAACGCCGCCCTGATCGCTTCAGACAAGGTCTTGCTTTGACAGTACTTTACTTCCTCGCGGGTCTTCAATTTTAACCCTCGAATGATGAACGTCACCTTGTCCAGCTATGACATTTCATGCACATCCGTGCAAATGAGACGGAATTTCTCGATGTACTCGACTAAGTCCTTGCACCCCTTCTGCTGCAACGCAAACAGACTGTCACGTAGCCGCTCTTGCAGATCACTCGGTTCAAACTCTTCACGCAAACCGTGTACGAACTCCCCCAGTGTGAACCCATTGCCTTGCGAAGCTAGCTCTTGATACCACGCAGCCGCCTGTCCTTAAAGGTTTGCCACAACCATCTCTAGACAGCGTGCTTCGTCGGATTCGTACTTCAGGTTCTTCTTGGTGGATGTACAACACGATGCTCGTTCAAGTGCCCATAGTACGCTGGTATTGAGAGTGTCTCGATACGCCTTTCAGTGTCAAGTGATTGGCTGCCGCCCTGATCGCCGTTACTAGACACGTGTAAAAGTAGCCCTGCTTGCATGTCCTGTGCGCCTTCAGTTGATTCTCCGGTTGCGCTTGTTGATTGGCTAACACTTGAGCTTGTGTTTGGAGCCTCCAGCAGTTGTTGGATCATCCTCGAAACACTCCCAAAATGATTTCGATTGGAAAAAGTTGAAGTACAGGCTCGCTGGGTAATCAACTAAGTCTTCCTTAGTAAGTCCTTGACTGCCTGACTGAACCAGGAAGTGCTACCAAGTGTAGCCGTAGCGAGCTTCGAGAGTAAATTGGAAAATGATTAGATTGTCGACTTAAAAGTACTAGCTACAAAAATGTATACTGTACAAAACTACTTCAGGTTAACTATCTTCACAACACCCTTGATCTGTTAACGGTACGACCATCCGTATGCCTGGTCGACAATCCTATGACACAAAGGTCGTGCCATGGCTACACAAAGGGAGACAGTAACAAGGACAAGGTAATGTAATACAGCTAACCAAAGCTGCACGCACGTGTTTCGAATCATGATCTCAAACAATGCGGAGGTGTCAGTGGGTTGGTAGCATCTAACGCAACATAGCAGAGGTGGTCGCGGTGAGGTTGGTGTACCCACCCGCCTACTGTGTACGCCGTGCACCACACCGGCATTTCCAGTCCGTACTACCAGAAGCACTTCGAGAAATGAAATCTCAGCGAATTAGTGGCCGCCTAGGCGGATCCTGTTGGCAGTGTTCGTCAAAAAGAGTTATGAGGATACTATGTTTTCTCTGTTGTGTTACTGTAGTACCAGTAGCTGATAACCATCCAAATGAACGATTGATTTTGAAGTCTTCACCATTTTCTGTTCAAGTCAATGTGAAATGAACACGTTCGAAACTCGACGATTTTCAAATCAACATGAATTCTTTAACATCCAACTTGAAACACTTCGAAGTTCCTTTTTTTAATGTAAAGCACGATAAATACTACCCGTATTTGACGACTCATACGACTCAAGGGTTTTGAAATCTGAAACACCACCACCCAATCACAGAAAATTTGACGACATGCCTCGACCCACGCGGCGCAAGGCCAAAAAATACAAATACTCGAGGTACACATACGAGCAGAAGCATGTCATCTTGCAATACCGGGATTCTCACATCCAGGCCCCATTTCGTCCGATTCGGTTTTACTCGATTCAAAACGCATACAAATCGCGAAAACACATACTCCGGACAACGCATTCGAATTGCCAATCAAAGTTAAAGACGTCGGAACAGAAACTGGCGATGCGCAACGTGAGTACCACACTCAACATTGAGTCGTAAAGTACGGTACGTAGTATCATACGTACTACCGTATACCCCCCGCTTCAGTACCTATGATTTCTCCGGTTGGACCTGTAACGGTTTGGAACATATTGGTCAATGACGAACATTATTATGGTTCCTTGGTTGGGCGTGTACCTAGTTGTCTCTTATTGGACAGAAATACCCAATCACCATGCGTTAAAGGACTTAATCCAATCAAAAATAAGTCCTGTTTTGGATTTAGGATAATGCTCATGCCTGAATAGTTTTCAAGGTACGGCTTGGAGCTGTACCAGTTTTGATCAGATTTCACTGACATTTTCATAGGTACAGAAGCGGGAGTATACGGTAGTAATCATGCTAAAGTTGTGATTGGGGAAGTACTTGGAAGGGACCCTAATACTGGTAGGATTCACCCTAGTATGCTGTACCAGCCTTTCACATAATTTAATCAAGATAGAATCAAGGTCAAGATAATCTTGCATGAAACCCCGAAACCATCAACACCTTCGCATCCGAAAGATCCATAGCCAACCCAGGCATCCCCCTTAACTCACACACACACACGCGAATGGAATAGACTTGCTAAATTGTTGTAAAGTGGACTGTACTTGGGTTACTACTTTTCCAAGCACTTGAGCTGGTCCAAGACGAAGCTAAGGCGCACCGCCTTCTCCTTGAGGACATGGTATCGATCGCTCGCACTGAAGTGCCCAGCGTCCAGATTCATCTTGAGCAGAACCTGGTTGTTGTCGGTCTTCAAGTCACGCAACTTCGCCACCTGCACACGACATAAATGAAAACCTCGTAAATAATAAATCCAAAGCGGACAAAATGCCACCTCCAATTTACTCGTAACAGACAGTTAACTTACCCATTTCGTGGGTTCCCAGTAGGCCACGCGGGGATCGAAGAGGCCACCGGTCACGAGCAAGTTGGGGTACGCTTGGGCCTTCACATTGTCGTAGCTACATATCCGTTCGAAGTTATATCGTACGGTACAATTCCGTTCCACGTAAATATGACGTTTTAAGATAAAACATACGGTGAATATTGCAACATGTACGCGAAGTAATCGAGTTCGTTCGGGTTGCCCCACTCGGCCCACTCGATCGTAGTGAGCGGAATCGTGGCGTCGCTCATGCTGTTCATCACGTCCACAAACGGCACTCCTGCCACCACCTACTCGTAAGAGACATACATTAGCCAAGATATGACGTGGCAAAACGACAACGTACCGCCGTAAACAAGTCCGGGCGCATATTCAACACTGCCCCCACAAGCAACCCGCCAGCGCTGCCGCCTTCGCACGTCATGTGGCTGGGGGACGTCACCTTGGTGGCCACCAAGTGCTCGGCGCACGCAATAAAGTCGGTAAATGTTGTCATCTTGGTCAGATACTTGGCCGCTTCATACCTAAGAGATCATTGTAATCCGTAAGCCATTTCGTATAAGACCATTGTAATCCGTAAGACATTTTTCATAAGCGATATGGACTGTTGTTACCACGTGCGTCCGTTTTCACCGCCGCCACGGATATGCGCGATCACATACACGACGCCGCGGTCCAACAAGGGCAAAATCGTGGCTTGGAAGTTTGGTTCTAAATATTCCGTCGTTTACATGTCCACCTTCACATACATTCTTCGATACAGAATCCAAAACCACGCACCTGTCGGCCATTCATACGACCCATACCCATACAAATGCAGCGCTTGTGGTTGGCCCTCCGCTTTCTTCTTATCCTTTCGGTAGATCACACTCATGGGAATGGCCGTGCCGTCGCTTGCCGTAGCCTCGACCCGTTCGCAATGGTACAATGATCTAAACACATGTTAGGTCTGTTCCGTAGGTGTTTTCTCGTTACCGATCGTAGTGCGGCACCGGCGTTTCCTTCAAAATCGCCGTCGTGTTCGATATAAAGTCATACTCCACCGTTTGCAGGGGGGTCGTCAGGGAGCTGTACGTGTATCGGTACTTGGTCGTGGCGTATTCAACATTTTTAGCAGTGCCCAGAGAGTACATGGCTTCGGGCATGGGGAGCCGGGTCTTGTGCCACGTGGAGTTATTGGTGTCTTCTACGATAAAGAACTGTCGGTACAATAAACATTAGTTGAAACTGCTTAAATATTGCCAAATCCAGGCAGAAGTAGGTAGTCAACTAAGTAGCAGGAAATCATAGTCAGCATCTAAATAGTATATGACGTCAATTAGTGTGTTGGACATCATACACTT
>NW_009798317.1:389509-392762 GCF_000520075.1 Aphanomyces astaci | reverse complement strand
TTCGTATAAGACCATTGTAATCCGTAAGACATTTTTCATAAGCGATATGGACTGTTGTTACCACGTGCGTCCGTTTTCACCGCCGCCACGGATATGCGCGATCACATACACGACGCCGCGGTCCAACAAGGGCAAAATCGTGGCTTGGAAGTTTGGTTCTAAATATTCCGTCGTTTACATGTCCACCTTCACATACATTCTTCGATACAGAATCCAAAACCACGCACCTGTCGGCCATTCATACGACCCATACCCATACAAATGCAGCGCTTGTGGTTGGCCCTCCGCTTTCTTCTTATCCTTTCGGTAGATCACACTCATGGGAATGGCCGTGCCGTCGCTTGCCGTAGCCTCGACCCGTTCGCAATGGTACAATGATCTAAACACATGTTAGGTCTGTTCCGTAGGTGTTTTCTCGTTACCGATCGTAGTGCGGCACCGGCGTTTCCTTCAAAATCGCCGTCGTGTTCGATATAAAGTCATACTCCACCGTTTGCAGGGGGGTCGTCAGGGAGCTGTACGTGTATCGGTACTTGGTCGTGGCGTATTCAACATTTTTAGCAGTGCCCAGAGAGTACATGGCTTCGGGCATGGGGAGCCGGGTCTTGTGCCACGTGGAGTTATTGGTGTCTTCTACGATAAAGAACTGTCGGTACAATAAACATTAGTTGAAACTGCTTAAATATTGCCAAATCCAGGCAGAAGTAGGTAGTCAACTAAGTAGCAGGAAATCATAGTCAGCATCTAAATAGTATATGACGTCAATTAGTGTGTTGGACATCATACACTACTGGCCTTTGGCAGAAGTAGGTAGTCAACCAAGTAGCAGGAAATCATAGTCAGCATCTAAATAGTATATGACGTCAATTAGTGTGTTGGACATCATACACTACTGGCCTTTGGCAGAAGTAGGTAGTCAACCAAGTAGCAGGAAATCAATCATAGTCAGCATCTAAATAGTATATGACGTCAATTAGTGTGTTGGATATCATACACTACTGGCCTTTGGTACATACTATCGATCGCTCGAGGGATTTCGCCAAACTCCAATTTGTTTCTTCATGGAATAGGTGAATGTCGACATTTATATTGTTAGTATATTAGAGCATCTCCAACGGGAGTCCCTATATCGATGTCCCTATCCCCAAAATCTGTTCAACAGTGGTATCATCGAAGTTACGGATAATTTGGGGATGTATCCGGGTGTTTTTGTCCCCATTTCGCTCGGACGTCCCAATAACTGAACATTTTGGGGACATCCCCATAATTTGGGGACAAAATCGCCCGGATAAGCCCCAAATTATCCGTACTGTAACATGAAGTAACGGTACAACCGAAGTTTTGAGATATAGAGTTGGGATAGGGACCCGCGTTGGAGATGCTCTTAAATTACGGCAACCATACAAATTGTAACAATTCATAAGCACAAGTCCATTCAAGTATGAAGCCAAGAAGACGGTATATAGGGGGATCACGTACTGCCGCAGATCCAGCTCTGGGTGAGGCCATCTTGGCGCCCGTTGAGCACAAAGAACGATTCGAAGCAGATCACGGACGCCACTTTCACTGTTGGATCATAAGCAAACACGGATGTCCATTGGGAGTTATGTGCCGCCTTTTGTTTGTCCAACACGATATGGAGTGGCACCGACATGAGTTTGAAGTTGACGTCGCCGTCGCGATTCGTCGAGATCAACAACTCGTTTTGCCAGTGCTCCACCGTGTATTTCACGCCCTATTCACCCACAAACGGTTAATATTTCCATGAAAAAAAAATTAATATATGCAGAGCATAATACTAGTATACGCCAAGAAAGAGCTGGCAATGTGCAGTGAACAGTTGGCCAAAGTGATACTAACGTTACCCATAAAGTCTGTCCAATCATATCGAGAAATGTTGGGCCAAGATTATGATTGGTTTAAATAAGCCAACCATATCTGTTTAAATTCGAAGCACCAACAGGCCAAGTTTCCTGTAATATACACATATATATATATGTATACCAACCAAGAGTATAAACTCGTACAAACATATTTATTTTGTCAAATCCGTTCGACTTTCCATTGGAATTGAATGAATTAGACAAACGAATTTTAGAATGTCCTAGCCAATCATTTACACTTTTGAGATGTCCTAGAATGTCCTAGCCAATAATGTACACTTTTGAGATATTTGAACCAATCAACGATCATCATACTTTAACCCAGCTGTTTGCCCCAATGAATATCAATGGACCAAGCAGCCCCGAATATAAATATATACATATATATATAATGCATACCTGAACACGTGGCGCGACGACAGCCAAGGACGATTGGGGGTCGTGCAAATCGAGCACGCGCACTTCGGTGGTCACTAGTGACAAGGTCTGAATGACAAGGAACCGGCCAGAGCTGGTTTTGAACACGTCGGCGTAGAACATCTCGTCGTCCTCGGTGAAGAGACTCGTGTCATCCGACTGAGGCGCGCCCAACAGATGCGACCACACCTTGTGGCTGCGGTGGGCGGCATCCTGCGTCACATAAAACAGCGTCTCAGCGTCCCGACCCCACACGATCCTGCCATCACATCCTTCCACAGCCTTGGTTATGGTGTTGGTGGCCAAATCCTAAATTAAAAGATACAACCAAAACATGTCAACTAGTTGTATTGTCAAAACGAAACTGGAGCCCTCAATGTCTTAAGAGAATGATTAAAGAACTGCCTAAGCCAATCAAATGACGTTCTGTCGAATTTCTGCCAATCCAAACTCAGCCCGTATACTACATTTTTTATTGCATAGTTTGTACAAGCTTAATTAGATCAATGGGATTGGCGAAATGAATCAAAAGTCCAAACTTGAGTGAAAAGCACAATAGATGGAACCAACAAGGAGCCAAAAAGTGAAAAAAATCGCAAGCGTTCATCATGCAAGTTGTCTGCATTGGGATGCCAAGCATAGCAATGTCTGTAGCAATTTGTGCCCAATGGAACAACAAGCCAACCAACTTGTCTAGTCGTTTTGAAACAGGAGGTTCGGATGTGTGTACCTTGATGTAAATGTCGTACGTTTCGTAGGCCATCAAGTCCACCGAGTACGCGAGCAACTTGTGGTCAGGACTCACTTCGACGCTGCGGACGCCGCAGTGCGCGTGGCCTTCCGCCAATTTGTTGACGTCAAGCAAGATTTCCTCGGCGCCGTCATCATGACGAGGCTGGCGGCAGTGGATGTGGTACGCCTTGCCTTCTTCCGTGCGCGTGTAGTACACAAAG
>NW_009798317.1:384936-385597 GCF_000520075.1 Aphanomyces astaci | reverse complement strand
TTTTTCTTTTTTCTTTCGTGAATTCCTCGTCAAGTATTTATCCTAAGGCGATGCGGTGGACCTCGCCTGAAAGAGCTCGTCAAGATCTGTCACATACACCTAAACACAATGTATTTAGACAGTTCACGATGACGTAAATAATTTCGCAAGTTGCAAAATCTACATTGATGGCCTGTGATGGGCCGAATTTTATACTTGAAGTAAGTATGGATTAGGGTTGTGTAAAAAACAGGCGAGCAGACTGGAATTTATAAAATGATAAAGGTATATTACATTTGAACAGGAATAAGATATTGCGGAACTGTACTGCACATTCTCTCTTATTCGGACACTACATGTAAACCGTACCACGTGGCAATGTTCAACAGGTGGGTCAAATACCCACATGTACTGTAGGTTAATTGAGTTTGGCCACATGTACTGTAGGGATCGGTGCCTAAACAGCACATCACATATGACATCCTGTCAAGAGGGACGAGGAATGAACCAAACGTAGATGAGCGATACAGTATGTAGGACGTACTAGTAGATGAGCGAGGATAACGTAGGCGAACGGTGGAATAGTGCCGAACGTAAACCAGCCAACAAGTACATCCTATCCCTGTGTTTATCGACCTCGTCAAAGTGGCCATGTTTGTACGTCGGCACGACGCACACTACA
>NW_009798317.1:384221-384836 GCF_000520075.1 Aphanomyces astaci | reverse complement strand
TCAGTGTACGGCGTCGAGGCGGCATTTGGATGTCAATTCAAACTCGAAAACCTTTTACATATAATAATTTTTCCCACCATAAACTTTTACAAGATTATTGGCATGAGAGGTTCTGTTTTGTACAATAATACAGCTCGAACGATTTAATTGGATGAAATAAATCAGCACATCACTGAACATTCGGCACATCACTGGTCGGTCATGTTATGAGACGTAGAATTTCTTCACCACATTGAGATCTGTCGATTCTACTTCTCAATTTGCTGAAATTTTGAGTAATGAATATGAAATAGAAGTCAGAAAATTTTGTGAAAAGTTGGTAGTTTATAGGTGACGAGCATCATACTAGCTGCAGTCCATGCTGCTACCTGAGGCTTCAGGGCAGTGGTGATGTTCATGAACAGAACAGGGTGTTCTTACTGTCTCCCAACAAGTCCACGCACTGTCACCAGAATCGGGAGCAAGCGGCTGGCGTTTAGACTCAGTGAGCGTAACCACCTACGGTACACCGCCTTATGTCCGGGACGAAACTCGTCGAACATCCATCTTAGCGGGTCCCTATGAATTCGTCTTTCCGCGCGACTTGCCGGGGGAGACCGTCACCCCCCGTTGCCT
>NW_009798317.1:381241-384121 GCF_000520075.1 Aphanomyces astaci | reverse complement strand
CTTACGTAATCATTTTACTACTGGTACACTATTAATACTACTACGTAGTATTAATAGTAGTTACTACTACTAGTACCACTGTAGAATGATGTGGGGTAAAAGACGGATAGAGGACAATATAAAACGGAAATGTCACCAAACCAGCTGGCTGTAGAGTTGTAGAATTTGAGAAAGGGCTCAAAGTAGTACTGTACCGGTATTACTACGTAGTACTATTAATAGTTGTAGTACCAAATGTTGCAACATTTGAGATAAACTGTGAGTTTGGATTTTTCACATGTACTGTATCCGACTAAAAAAAGTGGTGTAATGACACGTTTATGAAACGGTGCCTCCTGATAGGATTATGGCCAATGAGTGCAAAAATCACCGTGTGACCTACCGGTACCGGTAATTGCCTAATTTGCTTTTGATACAGTGAAAAGCCAGGGGGAACACTGGGTAGTTGCGGGTGAAACGGAAAGTGAATTAGCTTAGAGCATCTCCAACGGTGTTTTTATTTCTATTTCAATTCGAAGTTACGGATATAGAATACAAACTCTTGCACTATCCGGAGGGTTTGTTGCTACTAACATAACAGTAAAGTATTTCACGCGAAAATAGAAATTCTGTGGAAAGTAATTTCTAAAAAGTCCGGATAATGCCAAAATAGCAACCGTAAAAACGAAGTTTGACTTCAACCTATGCTTTGGCAATAAGGTTAGAATTTACCGTTGAAGATGCTCTTACAGTTAGTCACCAGTGAGAACAACTGGCTTTAAAGGCTCGACGGACTAGCTAATGGTTAGCCAATCAGGACACGGCATCCTAATGATTTACCGTGTATATGGCTGGCTATCGGCCAAATCGAAGAGTGGAGGTTTTATTATTTAACGTACAATTAGTGTAGTTAAACCCAAAAACCAAAACGTTAAATACCGAATTTATGCGTTTTATCACTGGAGTGGGAGGTTAAAGGTCCCAACTGCCTCCGGATATTACATACGGATAAGAGTCACATACAAAAATCAAGGTACATTTGAGCGGTCACCCCTATGGCCAAATATCAAGCGCCAATGTAAAGTACCGCTAGGTCAAATATCTATTTCTGGATCAATTCATCACCAAATTTGAATATGAGACGTAGAATTTCTTCACCACATTGAGATCTGTCGATTCTACGTCTCAATTTGCTGAAATTTTGTGAAAAGTTGGTAGTTTATAGGTGACGAGCATCATACTAGCTGCAGCCCGTGCTGCTACCTGAGGCTTCAGGGCAGTGGTGATGTTCATGAACAGAACAGAGTGTTCTTACTGCCTCCCAACTAGTCCACGCACTGTCACCATAATCGGGAGCAAGCGGCTGGCGATTAGACTCAGTGAGCGTAACCACCTACGGTACACCGCCTTATGTCCGGGACGAAACTCGTCGAACATCCATCTTAGCGGGTCCCTATGAATTCGTCTTTCCGCGCGACTTGCCGGGGGAGACCGTCACCCCCCGTTGCCTGACCTGTCACGGTTGGAGCGTCCTCCGTACATGACGGGACTGGTAAAGGGCTTAGAGTCCGGAGTTTATGCTCTTTGGCGTGGGCCAGAGGGTCGGAGGGCTTTAGCTGCTCCACTCTTAGTTTGCTGCTCAGTGCGCCGAAAGTTGTAATGTCTAATGGCTTGATGACGATATCCGCGACTTGGAGTCGTGTATCTGTGTACTCGAGTCGAAACAGTTGTTCTTCGACGAGGTCGTTGATGAAATGGTAGTGCACATCGATATGTTTGATGCGCCCATGGTGACCAGAGTAGTTCACTATCGGGATGTTGCTTTGGTTATCCTCGTGGAGGGTAATAGCCGAGGTGATGGGATGACCCATCTCGCCAGTTGTTTGCTTGATGTACAGTACAAGCATTCTTGTGCTACTGTGCACTGAATCATAAGTTCTGCCTCGGTGGTCGAGAGAACTATGCTGAATAGTCTCTTAACGATCCACGATATCGCAGAGTTGCAGTCGAATGTCACAAAGCCGGTGACGCAGCGACAAGTGTCAACGCAATTAGCGTAATCACTGTCAGCAAATGCGTGCACCGGAGTGGTGACATGGTGTTCACCACCCAAGGCGAAACCGTAGTCGATCGTGCCTCGAATATAGCGAAGTGCTCGCTTGGCCGCATGCCAATTGCCTGGGCCAGGGTTCGTTAAGAACTGACCGAGCTGCTGGATGACATAGGGCAAGTCTGGTCGGGTACTAATACCTGAGGTTCATGGCACTCCCGACGACAGATCGGTACGCAGCTTGTTCACTATGTAGGTGCACTCAGTTTCGTCCTGAGGACACATCGACTCAGAGAGTTTGAGGTTCACCTCCATGGGAGTGGGTGAAGGTTTGAGTTCTCCATGCTGAACCTCTTGAGAATAGAGATCGCACATTGGGACTGGTGCATCCAGCGCATGCCCAGGGCTGACTTCCCTCAAGGCAATCTTGCGCTCTCGAACGACATGTTCGCCTCATGAGAAGCCAATTCGAGGAGCATGGCTTCGCGCCAATGCGCTTTGGCTGGTGACTTCATAGCTTGCGCATATGTTGAGGGCTCCTCAGTAGGTGCTTTGACCTTGAGGGCCGAGAGGACATGCTCTGGTGTCAAGATAGATCGAGCGCTCGAGGCGTCCTCGGGCCGAGAGCATGCGCCATACTGGACTCGTGGAGCCAGAGTATAAAGCCTCCCCAAGTGAGGGTAGAGGTGTGGTTGCTGGAGCAGCCTCCCCAAGATGCGATGGCAACGGGTTTTGTGTTTGGGGAAGTGACTTGTCCACAGTAAAACAATTACGGTGTGGAAGCTCAGTCCGCAGTCGTTTGACTTCCTCGACTGATTTCAGGAGGGGAAACTGATGTTCAACAAAGGTGG
>NW_009798317.1:377621-381141 GCF_000520075.1 Aphanomyces astaci | reverse complement strand
CTTACTGCCTCCCAACTAGTCCACGCACTGTCACCATAATCGGGAGCAAGCGGCTGGCGATTAGACTCAGTGAGCGTAACCACCTACGGTACACCGCCTTATGTCCGGGACGAAACTCGTCGAACATCCATCCCTCTTGAGGTTCACCTCCATGGGAGTGGGTGAAGGTTTGGAATTCTCCATGCTGAACCTCTTGAGAATAGAGGTCGCATATTGGGTTTGATGCATCGTGAGAGTTCGTTGCGAACGGTCTCGAACGATGTGGAACCCAAGAATTAACTTGAGTGGGCCAAGGTCGTGCATTTTAAAACGCGTTGACAGGCCATGTTTGATTGCTGTCATCATGTCCTTCGTGGGAGCTATGATGACGAGGACGTCGGCATAGACGCCGATATAAACGGATCGTCCGTTCATGACCTTTGAGAAGACACACCTGTCTTTGACAAGTTGGGGTGTACTCTTGCTCGCACAAGTAGATAGCCAGTGTCTGGAACCACAAGCGTGGTGCCTGTTTCAGGCCGTAGACTCTTCGAAGTACTCGAAGTACGTCGCGAGGATGTTTGGCGGTGCCAAATCCTGGAGGGTGTTTGATGTAGATTTCACAGTCGATTTCTCCATTGAGAAAGGCTGTGATGGCATCCATCGCGTCGATATCATCGTTAAGGACCGCGCCGAGAGTAAGCATCATTCGCAGAATTTCCTTTGCGATGACTGGGGAGTCACTCTCCTCGACGTTGGACCTGAGTGTATCCTTGGATGACAAGTTGCGCTTTGTATCGGGCGACCTGTCGCTTAGTCTCGGTGGTCGGGTCATCGAATTTAATCTTAATGACCCAGCGCATGCCCAGGGCTGACTTCCCTCAAGGCAATGTTGCGTTCTCGAACGACATGTTCGCCTCATGCGAAGCAAATTCGAGGAGCATGGCTTCGTGCCAATGCGCTTTGGCTGGTGACATCATAGCTTGCGCATATGTTGAGGGCTCCTCAGTAGGTGATTTGACCTTGAGGGCCGAGAGCATGCGCCATACTGGACTCGTGTAGCCAGAGTATAAAGCCTCCCCAATTGAGGGTAGAGGTGTGGTTGCAGGAGCAGCCTCCCCAAGATGCGATGGCAACGGGGTTTGTGTTTGGGGAAGTGGCTTGTCCACAGTAAAACAATTACGGTGTGGAAGCTCAGTCCGCAGTCGTTTGACTTCCTCGACTGATCTCAGGAGGGGAAACTGATGTTCAACAAAGGTGGCATCACGGCTCGTGAGCTCGTAGTGTGTGTCAATGTTGAGAAGCTTGAACCCTCGAGATATCTGGGGTAAACCGATGTACATGCGCAGGATACCTCGTGGAGACAATTTTTCGTACCCATGGGTGTGTTGACATGGGTATAGGCTACACATCCAAATACTCAAGAGTCATGCATACACTGGATGGCTTTGATGCCACACATATGATATGGTGTGTCATCACTGATCGTGGTAGATGGCAGGATATTCGTGATGAATACTGCATGAATACAGCATGTAATACTGCCTCGCCCTGCAGAAACTGTGGCAGGTTACAATGGGGTGTTGGCGTAGCCATCTGGTTGAAACCGCTGGCCAACAGCTGGTGGAATACGCCGGCGTGGAGAGACGAACGGGGTAGTGGCTTGATGGCGCAAGGGACGGCCGCGTAAAGCTTCTCGGGATCGGGATCGATCCGTCCCGTTAACAGGGGACTGCGAGCGTTGGTTGTCAGAGTCACTCATTGCTTCGGGAGATGAGGCTAAATAATTCTTTGTTTTCGCTCCCGTCGTTATCCGGACGGGAACCTCTTGCGGAGGCCGAATTAAATTGCAAACTGAGTTCTCTTACTACGAATTACTTTTTCTGGTCTATTTTAAGTCTAATCATTGCGTCCATTGAAAATGAGCCAACAATGAACATCTTTCAACCGCACGACAATGGCGTACAACCGCACGACGAATGGAGGCCTGGTGCACATAATGGAGACTAACGGCCTTACCGATCATGAGACCATGAGGCGACCTCTAAAAAGGCTCATAGGTCTTTCTGCAGCGCCATGCAGAACACTGAACGATTCAAATATAAGCTATACGCTGCTCGTTGTAGAGGTTCAAGAAATATGTGTATTAGTTGTAGTCCCCGGGATATTATGAAGTCACCAAGGTGCTCGAGTTGAAGCGATACTACACTTTTAGCAAAGTAGTAGACATGGTTGTAGTTTTAGAATTGTGCGGATAGCGGCAGTTTTCGGATTGCCTCATTTGGTTCTCTGACATCCTACACGTTGCGCGTACACGTTTCAGTAGTAGACATGACCTGAGTTGAGGTTGTAGTTTTAGAATTGTGCGGATAGCGGCAGTTTTCGGATTGCGCTATTTAGTTCTCTGACATCCTACACGTTGCGCGTACATGTTTCATACATATGCAACGTTAAAGTTATGAAGCTCACGCTGTGGCTTAGCCTATACATTGCATGGACGAGGAGGTTCGTGCAATCAAATTAATTTTGATTTGAGGTGCTCGCTTCTTAGAGCCTGTTCCAAGTAGAATTGGAAAAAAACGAAAAATGGGGTGACAAAATATTTCGTCCCATTTTCTACCCATTCTATGACCATAATTAATTGGACATAAATCATTAGACTAAAATGCATGCTGATTGGTCAATAACACAGTATGGTCGGCTATGCGCAGAAATTGGCGGGTGCAGCGCAGGTGGCGAGTAAACCATCCATCGTATGTGCCGTCGGACTTGACTTGCTGCCAAGTGGTACTGGGTACGACAACAGTGATGATGGCAGGGGCGCGGTTGCTACGTCCGTCGATCGACCAGGGCCTCTGACCAAATTTGATGATGTTTTTCGTGTCCGAATAATGCTGGTTTGACGATGTTTATCGTCCCAAATCAATCTAAAAATGTTTGTTTCATGCCATTAACCGGATCAAAGGCCGATTGCAAATACCCTAAATAGCCAATCCGCGAATACACCTCAGGAGGTTGTAGTTTTAGAGTTGTGCGGATAGCGGCAGTTTTCGGATTGCGCCATTTAGTTCTCTGACATCCTACACGTTGCGCGTACACGTTTCATACATATGCAACGTTGAAGTTATGAAGCTCACGCTGTGGCTTAGCCTATACATTGCATGGGCGAGGATGTTCGTGCAATCAAATTAATTTTGATTTGAGGTGTTCGCCTCTTAGAGCCTGTTCCAAGTAGAATTGGAAAAATACGAAAAATGGGGTGACAAAATATTTCGTCTCATTTTCTACCCATTCTATGACCATAATTAATTGGACATAAATCATTAGACTAAGATGCATACGGATTGGTCAATAACACAGTATGGTCGGCGATGCGCAGAAAGGTGTGCAGGTGGCGCGTAAACCATCCATCGTATGTGCCGTTGGACTTGACTTGCTGCCAAGTGGTACTGGGTACGACAACAGTGATGATGGCAGGGGCGCGGTTGCTACGTCCGTCGATCGACCAGGACCTCTACCAAATTTGATGATGTTTTTCGTG
>NW_009798317.1:337987-341460 GCF_000520075.1 Aphanomyces astaci | reverse complement strand
CCGCGGCAAAACAGTCAGTATACCGGTACAGTACACACATATCATCCACAGTGAGGCACTTCGTTCTGGTTTATGTATGTATGTACAGTAAGTAGTATACACACTTGTAACTTGGTGTGAATAGTTGTGAGATTTACTTATGTAAGAAGAGCATTTCAAATCCTGCAAGAGTACGATCTCGAATGGGGTTGATATGCATCAGTACATATAACTTAGCAAGAACGTGGGCACGTTTAGCTGTGATATCAAGTTAGCACCATAGCTTATTCTAACTCAGTCGTGTCGTCAATTAATCGTGTTTCGTCGATTCCTTTGGCACTCGATCCGAACAATTCACAAATACCAATTGTAGCCTTGCACTCTTAGTAACTACCGGTAGGCTATTTTGCTGCTTAGTGGACTTCTTAGACCAGTACTAACGTTAGTACTACGTAGTACTTTATTATGACGTCGATTCACGTAAGGTTGGTCATGACAGTCGAGCACCTTTATACATCAATCTTATATTTATTTGTAGAGTATATATTGGATGCAAAGGAAACCCGTGTAAATATACGTTTTCTGCGAGTGGCCAAATATTATCAAATGTTAGAGGTGTCTGGCTCGTACAGTATAAGCGTCCGACTCGTATTACGCAAGACGGTGGTTCAGATGGAGCAAACTCGCGTAGATTTGGTCTCCCGGCTGTGGTAACTACTCAACGCTATCGTGCTTCCTGGGGCGAAGCGATGTGTATTATGCTCGGCCCTCTGGCATTTCCAACTCGGTTCCACACCATGACACAGTCGTTTGGGTGTTCACGGGCTGCTTTGTGCGCAATTCTTGTCCAATGTAATTGAAAGAAGAAAGACATCTTCGTTGTCGTTGAAGACGCGGCGGCGCTGAGGCGTCTCCATGCCTATCAAGGACTGCACCACTCGCCGACGTGTCAAGTTTGGTTGGAGGGTCGTGCAGTTCTTGATTGGCCAAGAACCGGCCAAACATATTCAGTTACTGTATCACGGAGCAGACTGGACTGCCAGTAGATGTGCACTTTTAGCGGATTGGCAATCAGATTTAAGAGTGTTCCATATGAGGTTTGATAGGTCGACTCCGGTTTTGGCAGCAAAGCGGAACGCTACTAGTACTAGTATGGTGCAAGTCATCGAAAGACTACAGATCGGCCATCCTCAGGAGGAGACGTTTTACTATTAAACGCCTCGGTTCTTTCAGTTAAACCCACGATATGTTGACGTTAAATCATTATTAGTTACGTTTTTTACCTGGTAATTAGGTTAAATAATTGTGAATAATCCGGATACAATGAAAGCGTTCGTACGGATAAGTGCTGTATACAAAGACCAAGATATACTTGATACTCCTTTTCGGCCAAAATGTACTCCCTCCGTCCCACAATACTTGCATAGATCAGAAAAAAGCTGTACGGCTAACTTTATACTTCTAGTGTTGTAACGATACAAGTGGCCAATGAAAACATGGGATCCAAGTGTTTCAGAACCAATCAAACGACGAGATATGGAAATTCTGACAGTTCCAATCGATGATTCCGGAGGGGGGTTTGCCTCAGGAACCCTCCTACCGAGCCCACCAACTTCACACAATACCTGCAACATGCACCGGTATGCTTTACTCGTCATTATCTAAGCTGATTGGATCTATTCCAACTTCAGCCATCAACTCATCCACCGTTTCATCGTCACATAGGGCAATGCGCTCGAGCTCCTGGGCCAGCTCATGCATGCTCCGGGCCTCGTCCAGTTCCTCTTGGAACTTCTTCTCCATGACGGTGCAGTCGACGGAATCCAGTGAGCGCTTGACACTGTCGTAGGTATCCGCAGGGCATCGAACGTTTTCAGGCAGGAGCCCCAGCCGCGCTTGCTTCTCCTTGGACAGATGAGGCACCTTGTACGCGTTGTCGCCAAAACACTTCATCGTTTCAACAAGGCACGCTTGGATAGTCATGAACGTCCGGTCCAAACGCTCGAACGGGTACGTGTCGAATGCTGCATGGACATTGGTGATGAGGTCGTCGACAGTTCGGGATGACGTGTGATGCTGGAGGGACTGCATGGCGGCGAAGAATCCAAGGTCCAGGATCTTCATGTCGGGTGAGTTGGGAGGTTGCGGCTTGATCGCAAACGTCCAACCGAATGTACTGTAGCTGGCGAAGGCTGCCAAGAGCTTCGCGTCGTCTGGCGTCACATGTGTGCCCGCATTGTCATGCTGCAGGTGGACAAGTCGCTTGGAGCATGGCCACTTGGACACGTTCGCCGGTAAGACCTTTTCCACCAGGAACGCGCGGTATACGTCCTTGATCACGGTCAACTCCTTGGTTTCATAGGTCCCTGCAGCTCGGTTGGCACTGTTGCGCTGGGCTTGGACGGATTCAACGAACGGCCAAGTTCCAATCTTTTCGTCCCACCATGTACCCGTAGCGTCGTCGTACCGAGGTCGGGCCACGGCGCTGAGAAACATAATTTTGGAAATGTACCTCTTTGACTTGCACGTCCGTTGAGTTTCATTCTCGCCAGGATCCAGATAGTACCGTCTCATTGTCTTGGTGATGTAAAACCATTTTTCGTCTATCACGTCGTCGAACTCCATGTTCGCCCGAACAAAGTTGAATGCAAACTTCATACGTCTGTACTTGTTGGCATCGGTCAAGCTGGGACGGATAGCATTCGAGTGCGAACGAAAGATCACGAGTTTGAGATACCGGTGCGGCTTATTCCTACGACCCTTTTGACTAATTCTATAGTATTGTCGTTGACGTATACCTGTCACGTCCGAGATTGAGCGCAGTGTTGTGCGTTAGGCGAGTGGTACTTGCAATATCTTTGTTTTCACCTGCTCGGCGGTATAGGCCGTCTTCCTACCCACCCGACCCTTCTTTCTGCTCGCAACCGAAACTTTCATGTTGCCGGTGGTAACCCCTTGCTCCTTTTGCAAAGACGCGGCGAATGGTGGAGTGATGGCAGTTGTACTTCTCCGCAAACACCTGTGCAATGCCGTTGGGCAATCTGGCCAACGAGGTCTGACTGCTGTTCAGCAGAATCTCCCGAAGGATGGCCTTGCGGTCTCCGTTCGTTTGTTGACACGCATTATGAATGTTGATCACTATTTTATATGATTTAAAGTATAAAAACTTTGTGGACAACTTCTGCGATGGTTCCTGTGTATTTTTCCCTCGCTCACACATGACAGGACTTGGCGCGCTTGTTCACATAAACCAATCAAACACGAGAAATTCGACGATGGGCAGACGACAGATAAGTTTGAAAATCACTTGAAAATATAAAGACGTGTCATTTCCCCCCTCCCGGAAACTGGCAACTTATATAGACAAAGCTACTCCAATGGGAAAGAAAGGGTAATCACCCAGGATGGAAGGCAAGATCCAGATCAAGGAAATCGAGAAGTGGGGGCAGTTGGTGTGGAGGTATCAATGTGGTACCAGACCCAACCAACGATGT
>NW_009798317.1:324105-329228 GCF_000520075.1 Aphanomyces astaci | reverse complement strand
ACGTCAACAAGTTGGCGGAAGGCCAGGCGCACTGCGACGTCCGCAGCGTCGAAGTGAGTCCTGACCACAAGTTCCTCGCGTACTCGGTGGACTTTCAGTCGTATGAAACGTACGACATTTACGTCAAGGTACCCCAGGACTCTGAAAAATTGCAACCAGAACTCATGAATTTCATAGGATTTGACCACGAACGGTGTCACTAAAGTTGTGACAGGGTGCGACGGCGGGTTTGAATGGGGCCATGACGCATCCACGTTGTTCTATGTCACGCAAGACGACGCCCACCGCAGCCACAAGGTGTGGTCGCATGCGTTAAGTGACACATCAGGCCAGTCAAGTGACACGTGTCTCTTCACCGAAGCCGACGAAATGTTTCGCTGCGGCGTCTACAAAACCCGGTCTGACCGGTTCCTAGCGATTGCCACGTCATCGTCCGTGACCAGCGAGGTGCACGTGCTGGACCTGCACCAGCCCCCCGCTGCCGACGGTTTCATATGTGTCGCCCCCAGGCAAGAGGTATGATCCTCGAAATGTGGCTGACTTTTGTGCTGATCCGTGAAATCCATCGATCGACCTTGTTTGTACTGAAGTTTGTATGTAAAAAGTTGGCTTGTGGTGATTGGAATCTTTACACTAATTTCTGGCACACACTAATTTGATGGTTGGTCATGGTTTCCTGCAATCTGATTGGCTAGATTCTTGTGTACATTTGTTTGGTTGTGTGTCGGTCGATTCATTCTCCATGAAACCCCGAATTATAAACACATCAAGACGAGATACGGTGGTGGTTGCCTGAATGTTACCAATCCGCTTTGTCTTTTTCGTTACGGATATAGGGAGTCTTGTACGACGTGAACCACTGGCACGACTCGTTTTTGATTTCGACCAACCGCGACGACGCACGCAACTTCAAATTGGTGTCGGTGCCGGTGGATGTCGTGTTTGATAAACAAGCTACGGCAGAATGGACCCCGGTGTTCCCGTACGACCCGAGCGTGAAAGTGGACGGCGTGTCCTGCTTCGACTCGTACTTTGCGCTATTTGGCCGCCAGCATGGGCTTACGCAGCTGTGGATCTGCTCCTGTATGTACACTTCATATCCAATTCTTCAGTGTTTATACATATATCGTGAATGCGATCGAGTCGAGTGTTCTGCATATCGGAATCGATATGAAATTATCCCTCCTTTTTTGTGTATATATATCGATACCGATATGGGGGTCCCTCATCTATTTTTTCATATATCGTTACGGATATGGGGTCACCGTCCAATCTTGATCTATATGGCTGAATATCAAATGGATACGTCGATTTGACCGAGACTTGTTCATCATAATGCATACACTCTGTACAGTACATATCGAATGGGTATGTTTTGATGGTTCCACGTTGTATATGAAAGACATGATTCCATTGTTTTGATATCGTTACGGATATGGACACAGACGACACGGACGGCAAGACCGTTGTGAAGAAGCAACTGGACATGCCTGAGGATATGTATACTCTGGGTGGGTCTGTCAACATGGAGTACAACAGCGTCGTCCACCGCTTCACGTATTCGTCTATGACGACGCCGGTGCAAACGGTCGAATATGACACTGTGACCCACACCACGACCATCTTGAAGGAGACGCCCGTGCCCAACTACGATCGGTAAAACGAGAAAAGAACTACGGATGATGGAATACCCATGTTTCGTAGGTCGTTGTACCAATGCGAACGCGTCGACGCCACCGCGAGTGACGGCACGATCATTCCGATATCGCTGGTGTACCGAAAGGATAAAAAGAAACCGGATGGCCAGCCGCAAGCTCTGCATTTGTATGGATATGGGTCGTACGAAATCCCCATTGGTATGCTTTAAAACGAATCGCTGGGTCGTAATACCGGATGTATTATATAGATCCGGACTTTCGCATTTCCAACCTGCCCTTGTTGGACCGCGGCGTCGTGTATGCGATCGCGCATATCCGTGGCGGTGGTGAAAACGGACGCACGTGGTACGTCCATATCGCTTAGGAGAAATGAAGTACGAATTCAATGGTCTTTTAGGTATGAATCGGCAAAGTATCTGACCAAGATGACAACATTTACCGACTTTATTGCGTGCGCCGAGCACTTGGTGGCCACCAAGGTCACGTCCCCCAGCCACATGACGTGCGAAGGCCGCAGCGCTGGCGGGTTGCTCATGGGAGCGGTGTTGAACCTGCGTCCGGACTTGTTTACGGCGGTACGTTGTCGTTTTGCCACGTCATAGCTTGGATAATGTATGTCTCTTGCGAGTAGGCGGTGGCGGGAGTGCCGTTTGTGGACGTGATGAACAGCATGTGCGACGCCACGATTCCGCTCACGACCGGCGAGTGGGCCGAGTGGGGCAACCCGAACGAACTCGAGTACTTTTCGTACATGTTGCAGTATTCACCGTACGTTTGATCTCAAAATTCATAGCTACTTTATGTTAGCCGAACCGTATGATACAACTTGTAACGGATATGTAGCTACGAAAATGTCAAGGCCCAAGCGTACCCCAACCTGCTCGTGACCGGTGGCCTCTTTGATCCCCGCGTGGCGTATTGGGAACCCACGAAATGGGTAAGTTAATTGTCTGTTATGAATAAATGGGGGCGGTAGTTTTTGTCCGTTATGAGTTATATATACCGGTATGATGCGATTTTGAACTGTGGTGGATGTGTACTTATTATAGGTGGCGAAGTTGCGTGACTTGAAGACCGACAACAACCAGGTGCTGCTCAAGATGGATCTGGACGCTGGGCACTTCAGTGCGAGCGATCGATACCATTACCTCAAGGAGAAGGCGGTGGACCTCAGCTTCATCTTGGACCAGCTCAAGTGCCTCGAAAAGTAGTAGTAACCCACGTACAGTCCACTTTACAACAATATAGCAAGAATATTCTGTTATTTTGTGTGTGAGAGTTAAGGGGATGTCTGGGTTGGCTATGGAGCTTTCGGATGCGAAGGTGTTGACGGTGCAGATGTTGGGGAGGACGAGGACTTGCCTCGCTCGATGGCTTCGAGGATGCACTGCTTGTAGTCGTCTGACTCTTGGACGCAGTCTGCCTGTTCAAAGTGACCTGCGAGCAGCCGGTCGAACCACACGCCATAACATGCCTTCGCCCTCGCGTTGAACTCGTCGCATGCCTTCAGGGCGTCCATGATAATTCCTCGGTCGTTCAAAATGGTCCAATCAAACCTGAGAAACACAGTGCCAGCATTATCCGGATAATATTACATAGTAGTACAACTTACTGTTATTAACCCTAATGGACGGAGGCTACTTCGGCGTGATAGTACTACTATTAATAACAGTACAGTACTGGTATTAAAATACCAGTACAGTAAGGTGGTCACAAATAACGTTACTATTAATAACCTATTGGACTACTACCAATAGTATTTTAATACTACTGGACGGGCCGATACTAACTTATTGTTATGAGCATCTCCACATCGCTGGCATTCAAACGAATAGCATTCGACCGTTTCGGTCATAATTTTAGGTGTACTACGTACTGGTGAAATGAAACTGAAATTACGCGGTATTTACAAGCTCGCTATCGCCCGAGCGCGCGCATATGCAGCAGCGCCCGCGAACTAGACTAATCTAGCGGATGGAGCTTGTGCACGCTCACACCGGGGTGGTTCGTGCAGCGGCCTCAGTCTGTCGGGCCATCGTTAGTGTGCGGTGTGCATTGGGACTTGTCAAAGCCTACGGGTTCGCTATTGTGGTTTCGTCGGGTTAGCCTCAGCGGCTACTGACGCCGAATGTGGTAGATAGGTTTGCATGGAGGCCGTCGCGGCCCTACAAGATGTATAGGACGGAGCTTGTTGTGGGCGCTGACAGCGGTAATGTCACCGAGCTGGAGTAGGCCACTCGGTGTTGGGGAACGGCTCGTGCTGAGCGAGTGGTGGTTGCGGTGAGCTGTTGGTGGCTTAAGCATAAGGTCGACGACATGGTTATAAATACCGGGCTTCTTAGCCATGCCATGCCCTCGGTCGATATTGGGGATAGTGTATATAGAATATGGAACTGGCACGCGTGCACCAGGCAAGTGCGAGATGGTGGGACACAGCGGTTTGCTGTAGTCCGTGTGTACATCCGTCGGTGTCGGCAACGGTTTCGGTGATGTCATGTTCGGCCGGGGTGTCCATGCCGTGTCATTGGGTGGCGGCAGCCAGTGACTGATTCGGAACAGGTGGGGGTTGGGTTGGATGGCAGCATGCGCCGTCATGTCGGCGGTATTCCGGTTCGTGAACCGGTTGTGCCGTGCTACCAGTGGGTTTAGCTTGGGTGCTGTGGTCGGACACATCGGTATGCTTTTGTTTGCATCGTCGTCCGTCGGTGTCGGTGACGGTTTTATCGGAGGTGCCCAAGCCGTGACAGTGGGCGCCGGCAGCCAGTGACGGATGGGGAACACGAGTGAATTCAATGGTGGACACGGTTGGGTCAATGAGAAGGCAGGATTTGGGTCCGGTCGAACCAGATTGGCTGGTTGGCCAGGCCGGTGTTCGTCGGCTTTCCGGGCCGCGTGAAGATGGAAGGATGGTTCGGCCGTATGAAATGAGCAGCGTACATCGAGGGGATCGAGCCCCGGAGGACAGAACATGATGGGGCTTGTGTTGGTAAACAGAGGACCCCATTTTAGAGACGTTGCCTCGGCCCGTTCCTTGGTCATGGGTACTTGGTGGTCCATGACTTCGTTCCAAAACTTGAGCTCATCCCGTATTTCCGCTGCGTCGTCGGGATGCTCCTGCATGTAAGTAGCTACACGAAGGCTGCCCGCTGACATAGCTTTCTGGTTGCCTGCGGCGCGCTGCCTGTGGCCTGGGTCCGTTGCAGGAGGGTTTGTCAAGGTGTTGGCCAGTCGGGGCGCCGCGCCCCAATGTGCACGACCAGGTAAAAAACGGGAATCCTACTGGTATGGTGCACGTCATCTATAAACTACCAACTTTTCACAAAATTTTCTGACTTCTATTTCATATTCATTACTCAAAATTGCAGCAAATTGAGACGTATCATCGACAGATCTCAATGTGGTGAAGAAATTCTACGTCTCAGATTCAAATTTTGTGATGAATTGGTCCAGAAATAGATATTTAAG
>NW_009798317.1:297376-323941 GCF_000520075.1 Aphanomyces astaci | reverse complement strand
ACTCTTATCCGTATTTATTATCCGGAGGCAGTTGGGACCTTTAACCTCCCACTCCAGTGATAAAACGCATGAAATCGGTATTTAACGTATCTGGATTTTGGGTTTAACTACATTAATTGCACGTTAAATAATAAAACCTCCACTCTTCAATTTGGCCAGTTGGAAGTTTTTAGATGAAGTGCACCATAGTAAGTAAATTGTACGAATAACAGGCGGCCATAATTGGAGATTTTTCGAGCAACATTGAAGAAGTTGTGAAAATTTGTGAGCGGTTTGCAGGTACTGTATACCGGTACTAAAGTAGTACAGTGTACTGATATTAATTACGAGTACTACGTAGTATAAACAAGATAACGACAAAGGCTAAAACTATTGTATGTCACCAAATACTGCAAATACCTCGATGGCTGCAAAGCAACCTCCTCAATTACGAGAGGCTAGGTACGCACACCCTATCTAACATTACTGTAGGTACCCGACTTCGCATAATCCACCTAGATGACCTACACTGTAAACCTGCGCGGAGAAACAGTGGGTCCGACCCCAGTTGTATTATATCGCCATAATCAGTGGATTTTGATATGAAAGGTCCGATCATCTACGAATAATACTGGGGTACTAAATTAGGTGACATGATTGGCTAGAACATAAATAGAATTATGTGATTCGCTAAATTAATCTCATACAAATATCATGTGAGGTCGGAGGTGACCCATTATTCTACCGTAACAACATTAAGAGCATCTGCACTGGTACCAGTAAAATCAACCTTATTGAAACCAATAGGCTGCCGATCGAATTGGTGACTTACTGCCAAATAACAATTTATTCCCTTCCAAAGCATATGTGCACAATTTGCAAATATGACACCATTATGGAACATACCAACCAATTTGGAAGGTAAACTTTATGAATGAAACATTGCCAAAATTTCAAAAGACTCTCTCAAACATAGTAAACGACAATCATGCTGACAATATAACTTTACCAATTAACTAACCAAGCAGGTCCTCCACTCCGAACTTTGGAGAGCACAAATTACAGCAAAATAATTGGTCAGCAACTGCAATGAAATTCCCGCCAACATGAATGGTGGCGACATAAAGCTAATCAAGAGCTCACAGTCCACTTCATTTGCACACTTTGCATCCTGTTCTCACCAATGCGCGTCGCTTCTATCATCAAATCCCTGCAAGAGCAGCGTGCTGTTGACCAAATTATTGGGGCAAAAATACCTCGAAACGCCACGTCATGCCGGATAAACATGTTTTTCCGGAGTGAAATCATCCCACCTTTTTGTTATACGGATACCTCTCGCTCAGATCGTACAGTACGTTGGGTACTGTGTTTGAATAAGGCATTTGATTTTTTCGTAATGGTTAACTGGCTTTTATTTCCAACTAACTTTTTACAGTAATCCGTCAACACATCCCCACGGCAGGCAGCATCACCTCGAGAACTGGTCGTGTCAACAAACTACCAGGTCAAATGAAAGGCACTCACTCTTTTCAGCTACAATCGGCTGAAATTTTATTCGGGCAATGCCACAACTAATACCGCATGTTGGGTTCACAAAACAATTCCCGTGCAAGCATTGAGTGTGATTTGAAAAGTTGGCGTTGCGTACTTCGCACCTGAAAGGGAAGTGCAATATCGCTAAGAGCGTGAAAAGAAGCTACAGTGCGCGTCATCTAATGCCTGTAAAAAAGAAGAGGTTATGAGGTCCGAAACCGCTCAAATCGTCAAATGACAAATTTTGAGTGAAATATAGCTCTATAAATCGATAGTTTAGCACAAGACGAAGGGACTAATCGAAGCCAATCGCGGAAATTCGCGAAATTGACAAAGTGTATCGACACCATCGTAACAATGGAATGGTCCCGAAATGAACCAAATTTGACGCGGATATGTCTCCTAACGCGACCATTGATGTGCCGATTTTTCTTCATTTTCATGTTCGAATATTTCAGTTGTTTTTTCGAATCCTCCCTTGATACATACATTTTTGGATGGATAACGTTGAGCTCTTTCGAATGAGCCCAAAGTATATCGATTTAAACAGTTTAGGATTGCACAATCAAGTTTTGAAGTTGAGTACTTTACACAGGGCGACCATTGATGTGCCGATTTTTATACTTGAGTTACAATCGGCAATCAATTGGTCGGCCACGTCTGGATAAGCTATGCATTGCCGGATAATGCCTGCTGTATCCGGTAGCAGCGTACTTTCGCAGGGTATATTAATATTAATAGTACGGAGTACCTCGAAGTACTACAGTATTAATAGTAGGTTTTAGCAAAGATTCGCGATAAACTTCCAAGATTCGCGTGCTTGTCTAATCAATGTTGAATCACGCTGGAGTTCTGATTGGCTGGCTATATACTTGTCCTTTCTGTAAGAGCCAATCAAATCCACTCAAAATTGGATTAGCCAATAGCGTCGATTCGTGATTTGATTCGACAGGGTCTGGAAATTCGTATCGAAACCACAATACTAGTACTTTGAAACTGCATCGGTAGGCCAAACGAGGTAGTACTTCGAAGTATTTCGGAACGGTGTAGTAGGAGTACTTCGAAGTATAACATTAGTGTACTATTAATAACGTTAGGGACCTCTAACGCCTTAGAGAGTTTTCGATCACACTTTTTGAGATAGCCCCCAAAATACTCTGTAAACTAATAAACCAATAAACACGTTCTCCTATCTCAAATTCGATTTGGAGAATCAGCCGTTCTATCTCCCCAAGGCGAGGGAGATAGAAATCGTCCGGATAAAACCATCGTTACGTGTCATATGTATCCATGTCCAGTCAACGAAGACGATATATCGGTTCGACCATGCCATTGTTATATGTTTGGGTATGCTTCACAGTCCAAAGTAATGGTGATGGCGTTGCATTCTGATGGCATGGAGGTGAAAATTGTATCGTTCACAGAATCCGTACAGCCAGGGCTTTGCATCCTCAATCTCCTAATTTCACAGCCTCACACTACCGAAAGTGACCTTATTACCTTTTGAGTTGGAGATCCGTATCTACAGTCACCTCTGCAGTGGGTTAAGTTACTGAATACTGGGGCTAGTACTCTATTTCCTGAGCTTCAGATGTTGGAAGTTACAGTTAGGTTGACGCGGTCTATCAATGAGTACCTTAATTCCCTTATTCGAGTAGCTTCCACATCTGAAACGGGTGTTTTATCCGGATGCTGTCACGCAGTCAAGGTGATTGGCACTCTCTGATCGGCAATTCGCCGCCAACGTCATGGACCAGCTTCGTCGACACTTGCATGCGGCGCACGGACTGAATGTGTGGTACGCGACGGCCATGGGGCTGTGCGGCTGTCTGGGCCTCCTGCTCCTGGGCTTCATCTCGTACTGGTGCTTCAAGCTTCGCCAGGACTCACGGCGCCGTCGTTCAGTCGTGCTGCTGTCGAACCGGAACAGCTATGAATCGAGCCATCTCCTACAGCGCGCCAGTCTAGACTGGCCTTCCTCCATGACAACATCGTCAATGATGACGCTGCCCTTGTCGTCGTCGTCCACGTCGTTGTACCTGTCACCGATCCCAGAAGAGCTCCGAAGCATGTGCAGCGAAGACGTACGGGTCCATCACCATCACCATCGCTACCTCTCCTTCTCCTCACGCTCAACACATTCCTGGTAGGATGAGTTTGACGACTTCAATCGCGACAAAGAGTTCGTCCAGGACTTCTGCGACCAGTCCGAGTACGTCCATCTATCTATCCACTCCATATCCATCCCAAGGTACATTTCCTACTTACTCCATCATAGAGACTACGTCTGGCTCGATAAACCAGCGTTGTACATGGGCAAGAATCGATTGAAACGCATGTACCTCCTGGGGCGTGCCACGTCATCGCTGGCCCAGCTCACCAGCCGCGGTCGCTTGGGTGGTGGTGGCGAAAGCAAGCACGTCTTGTGCTCGCTCTTTCCGACCACCGCCGCCGCCATGCAAGCCGAGGACCTGTCCGCGCTCCGCGCCTTCTTCCATTACGTCCAGGAACAGTGCCCGCATGTGCTGCCTGTGCTGGGCATCCACTTGATGCCATCAGCAGACAAGGTGATGGTGCTCACGCCATACGTGCCCCAAGGCTCGCTCAAGGATTATATTTACCACCGGTGCAAGACTGCGGTGGTGCAGGTACAGTACTACCACAAATATATACTAGGTATAGATTGGGCTTGGAGAGAAATATATATATCGAGAGAGAGATGAGGTTTTGAGAGAATGTGGTGTAGATACCATACCACCATAAATACAGACGACACAGTACAGGCAAACCCGTGGGCCACTCGACACTGGCGCGGTACGGCCGTGACATTCTCGTTGGCATGCTGGAACTCCAACACGCGGTATGTATAAATATATATATATATATTGCTATATTGTTATCTATGTTTGAACCATACAATACATACATGTTCGCATCTCTTGTATTTGTATAGCACTCCTAGTAGTACATTGGCAGGGTATTTTAGATACTAGTATATATGTATTGCATTGTTGTCGTACCTTTGGTTGAACGAGCGGGGTTTTTTTTTATAGTGGGCATTGTATTGTACGGTGGACGGATATGTATATATACCGAGATACGGATATATGTGCACCTATTATATATATATTGAACGATAATATATATATATATTGAACCGAATGGGTAGGGGCTGGCGTACCCGCAACTCCAAAGCGGCAACGTGTTATTACACGGCGACCAGGCCACGTTGAGTGGCTACGAAGCGTCGTTCTTTCAACCAGAATCGCCTCAAGATGTTTCTCCAGTCACACTATTTGGCCGCGTGTTCTTTGAAATGGTGTTTGGCTGCGAATGGACTGCCAGCCGCCTCAATCCCGACGGCACGGTCGCGTACGGCACATTACAGCCGCCTACCGACCATGTACTACTACTACTATGCTGTGTTTTTTAGTATTACTAGTACTAGTAGTAGTCTCACGGATATGGGCTCGTATGTTCCTATGTGTGTAGGTGCACGATGTGTTTGGTGCGATATTCCAGTCGACAGCATCGACCGGTCCACCGCCTACGATTGAGTCCCTACTGTCTCTGCCCCTCTTTCGAAAGCACGCCCTGCAACGGGGCAACCGACCGACATTTGCAAGGCGGGATCAAATGCTCAAGACCGTCGATGGTGTCGTGGGGAAGCAGCTACCCAGGGATGCGGTGGCGCGGTCGAGATCGCAAGATGGCGCGCTGCCGATTGTGCTGCAAGTGGCATAGGAGTTCTACTCGGACGATTGGTGTGTGCTTAATATGATGTTAGTTACGATGTTCCTTTGCCTTGTGTACCTACTATCAATTAGTGTGTGGGTTACGTAAGGTGAGTCATGTATTGTGGTATTGTCGATTTGATTGTACAAATTTGGGGAGGGGGTGCAATCGAATCGCGCCGACCAAACCGATCCACAATCGATCTGATTGGTTAAATTTCATTGAGAAGGTTTTGATTGGTTAATAATTTTGAGCTCGCCTGAAGTAGCCAATCAAATCGATTTAAATTCCAACGAGAAACCACGCCACAACACGAAATTTCACTCGAAAGCACAATATATTCGATACGAATATCCAGACCCCGTCCAATCGAATATCTCGCCGCCTTCGAAGAATCACGAATCGACGCTATTGGCTAATCCATTTTTGAGTTGATTTATTTGATTGGCTCTTGCAGGAAGGACAAGTAGATTCAACCAATCACAACTCCAAAGTGATTCAATATTGATAAACTACGCGAATTTTGGAAGATTCACAATAATACCATGTACTATTATTATTCTAATAGCAGTTATTAAACACTAGTACTACGTAGTAACAGTTATTCGAGATTCGGTATGAATTTCGGCGTAGACCTCACCGTTCGTATGTGTATGCTTAATTTCGGCCAATGAATTGCCTATATGCTCTATTTTTACCAATCATTCTGAAGTAAACACTTTTCCTACAACATTTTGACCTATCAATATATTTTAGGCGACGAGCTCGTTGAACAGAGCCAGCCAGCCGCTCCAGAAGTTCAGCTTTTGGCGAACAAACAGCACCTAAAGGAACATCGTGGGATTTTTTCGACACCAGCAATTTGTTTGCAATTTTCCCTGTGGAATATCAAAATTATCTTGACGTTTGTAAACTATACTGCGAGCACTTTGGATGTATTATCCGGACGTTGACAGTAAAATTGCTATATATCCGGATGTGTTATGCTGGATCTAACAGTAAAATCGTGTTCTGGCGACATGGCGGAACCGCATGCGAAGACGGCGGGCATTCCGCTCCAGTACGCCAACAGCGGCGCGTCATCGGCACCCGTCAACCCCACGGAGGAGTCCTTGGCCGCGTTCAAGGACATCAAGATGAAGCGGAAGTTCCGCTTTGTGTTCTTCCGCATCGACGGATTGGCCATAGTGGTCGACAACGCCGGCGCACCGTCGGCGACACACGTGGAGCTGTTGGCGTCACTGCCGCACGCCGACTGTCGATACGTGATCTACGACCACGACGTCCAACTGCCCGATGGCCGACGCAGCTCCAAGCTGTATTTCCTCCTGTGGTCGCCGCCCAGTGCCTCCCCCAACCACAAAATGGGCTACGCCCATGGCAAGAGTGCGTTCCGCGCGCATTGCGACGGCTGTCTGGACATCAACGCAAGCGACATCGTCGATGTTCAAGCCGCCCTGGGACTCGCCACAGATGATGACGACGACGATGATGAGTTTTAATGACGCTAGGGTCTGGGGCTGGATCGAGCTACAGTACCATACACACTGCCATGTCTTGGTTATCACTCTTATCAGTAAGTATAATTACTAGCATGTTAACATTGAGATAGTATACCATTGCACAACCTCTCCCCATCATATTCTTGACGCCAGGAGTTGGCATTCGGTTATTCAGTTCTGAGGGAGTAGTGCGACGATTTGCAAGCAGTTTCTGCCTCCTTGAAGTACTTCGTTCAATCGCAACAGCCAATGAAAACGCAAGATACACTTATCACATATACTACTGGCGGATGCCACTTTGCGTCCCCCGCCAAGACATATGTCCAGCAACTACCGCAATTTTTTCGTCGAGTACCTTGGCCGTTTCGATGACCAGTTCCATTAGACAGCCTTGCAGTCCAAGTTCTGCCTTAGCCAACGGGTTATAGCCCCAGAAATTCAGACCAGACAAGTCGACTTGATTGCAAACTAACATTTACTTCCTCCGTTCCAGTATACCTGTGTGAAGTTACGCCAGAGACTCTAACTTTGGCTAAAGGGGGTTTCAGAGGGCCTAAATAGGCTCAAATCATAGAGAAAGGAACGCCCTACAGCCCAGTATTTTCAGGAGTACGCAGCTAAGGTGGCCACAGAGGTGCGAAGGCATGAGGTATAAGCTAGCTACGAATGGCTACCGACCGAGAAAACCTTAAAAACTACGTAACTCATTCATTTCTCATCGTTTGGCCCTCAAATCACGCGCAAACGACTCGTCTCGTTGCGTCGATATTGCTAGCTCCGTTGAAAGCCTTCCGGAAAAATTACCGGAAGGCTTTCAACGGAAGTTCACGCATGCCAAGGGACACGACCGGTCGTGAACTCACCGACGACCAGAGGTCGGCGGTGTACCATCGACTCCTGCAGCTCAAGAGCAACGGGCGTGTTGGCCATGGAGAGATGAAGAATCTGATGCAGTCCTTCAACATCAGTCAGCAAACCATCTCACGCTTCTGGCGGCGTGGATGCGAGACAGCAGCTTCACTTGGAGTTGCAAAGGTCGGCTCCCAAAACAAGGGACGGTGCGGGAGGCCACGCAAGTACAAGGACGAAGACGTTCGAAGTGCCGTCACCAGTGCACCAGCTCATCTACGCGACAACTACAGAACAATGGCAAAGGCCACTGGTGTCCCCAAGACAGCGCTGTGGCGTCTCGTCAAGGCGAAAAAGTTGAATCGGCGCACAAGCCGTCTGCGACCAATGCTCACACCACAAAATCGTGTTGCGCGGTACAATTTCGCAAAGTCGTTCATTTGTGATGGTTACCAAGGCTGCCGCCAGTGGCACGACGTGTTGGACTGTGTCCATATCGACGAAAAGTGGTTTTACATCACCCAAGTCAACCGAAGGTTCTATCTTTGGCACGATGAGCCAACGCCACAACGAAAGGCCCAATCAAAGCGTCACATAACCAAGGTCATGTTCCGTTGTGCCGTCGCTCGTCCTCGACATTACAGTGCACATCGCAAGATGTGGGATGGCAAGGTTGGGTTGTGGCCGTTTGTTGAGACCGAGTTGGCGAAACGTCGAAGCAAGAACCGTGATCATGGCACACCTGTTACTGTGCCGATGACTGTATTACCGCTTTGTCGAACGCATTATGAATAATATGTCTCAAATTTCGCCCAGCAATTTTCGCCCGACCTGCAAAATAGTATAAACGATTCAATTTAAGGGGTATTTATGTGTCTTATATCCTTCCTGTGAGCCAATCCGAAGGCAATCTTCACTCTTTTTAGCCAACCTAACAGCGCTTTGCTCAATTTGTGGGCGAGTTCAACAATCGGACAATTCGGTGACTACATAGCACAATCCATCCTGTCGCTAAAATAAAAAGCCATAAGGACTGGTGTGGATGTCAGTCACACTTGATAAAATTATGCCATAAACCGTTTTGGCAGGTCTGCAATTTTACCCCAAAGTCTCGTACTATCCCATGAAAACAAGAAGAGAAGGAAGTATTATTGTGGATTCGGTACAGATTTCCAGACCCCGTCGAGTCGCCAAATCAAATCACGAATCGACGCTATTGGCTGATCCAATTTTGAGTGGATTTGATTGGCTCATCTTATAGAAAGAACAATTATATTCAACCAATCAGAACTCCAACGTGATTCAATATTGACAACCCACCCGAATTTAGCAAGTTTATAGCAATAATAGCCATGTTATACCACATCCAGAAACCCAAATAAAAAAAACACTTGCAAAACCAATGCCTCCCACGTTTAATCATCCCCTCCCCACTCACTGTACACATGTCTTGTTGGGCTGTCCACTAGTACTACTACTACTACTACTACTATAGTACTCCAAGCCAATGGTTCTTATTCTCCACCCTTCTCGAATCCTATATATTAAGTGTCAGCGTTTGGCCGGTGCAGCCACCGACGGCGGTGGCGGCGTGGGGATGATGGTACTACTGGCCATCTTTTGCCTCTTCCGCTCTCGTGCCCGATCTCTCTTTTTGGCGGCCTGCAGCTGCGCCTTGAGCGTTCGTTCCGCCTCCGACTCGATTCGTTCGCGAGCCACACGTTTGGACTCGACCGCCGACTCCATCTCGCGCTTCTTCAGGTCTGCCGCCGCCTTCTCCACGGCCTTGACATGCTTGGCGTACAGGAGTTTCGTGTAATCTCGCACGAGTTGCTTGAGCACGGCCACCCCCGGACCACGTTTGCTGCATTGTGTGTCACCAACCCAAACAAGAATATTTCCAATATTATTCAGATATATATATACCTGACGAGCATCGTGAGCACTTGGCTGAGCTTGTCGCCCGCATACGCATCCAGCGGTTTGATCCAGTCGATCAACGTACTCAAATGCGCACACATGTCGGCGTTATCCCCGCCGTTCGTGTCGACACTCTTGGCTTTTTCAAGCAAAGCTTGGACTTCTTGCACGAGTTTGAGCCCCCGTTCGACGCGGAATCGATCGCTGGATGGCAGTACATTCGCTGGTGTCGGCTTAGAACTCGTGGCGCCAGAGCTTGTACCTCCACTGCCAACAACAACGGGCGGTGGTCGTTCGTCATTCACAAACTGACCCTATATATATACATACAATCTCAATATATTATCATCTCATTATCCGCAACCAAATATATATATATATATATCTTAAAAACCTTTAAAATCTTTTATATTAGGTAATCAAACCCCATGATTGTATCTGTATTGCCGACAGATATTGCCCTTTTACCCAAAAAATGTGGATGAGTTTTGTTCTTAATCGCGAAATATTGATCGATTACTTTGTACTGAATTTTGTATGTAAATTGGTATCACACTAAAAGTTCGACACGAATTTGACTTTGACGATGGTAGTTTCCTGGATTGTGATTGGCTAAATGTATCCTTCTACCGATGATTTTCTTGTGTCCATTTATATTGGGTACTGTCGATTTATTCATTCAGTCTCCATATGTCGCTCCAGTTTAGCATAAACACTGCAACATGTAAGTACAGTGAAACACACGAGATATGATAAATAATATTCAAGGCAAAGGGGGTTTGTCTAAATATATTGTGAATTCGCGATAAGGTTCCAATATTCGCGTGGTTTCTCCATATTGAGTTGTGATTGGCTTGAATATATACTGCTTGTCTCATTCGAGCCAATCACATCCAATCACACCGTCGTCGATTCAATCAGAAAGTCTCTCATCTTGTTTTCAAACGAATCTTCAGCACTCATCCACCATATATAATACAACGGGGACGACACATGTATCCACAACACATATCCTCTGATATTTTGATTCAAGTAGAGGGTTGTTTGTACCTGGTGGCTGTAGACGGCGGTGGTGGCTTGGACGTACGGCTGGATGCTGAAGCGGGTGCTTTTCGACACGGCCACCGCGCGGTGGTCCATGGGGAGGTGGCAGACTCCGCACAGAAGCGACACGGCTTGGGGCCACGCTTGTGTGGACGGCGGAAGCAGCGCGCGGCCTTCTGCAGTCCACAAAGGTGATGCTTTGGACGCCCGCGCCTTTTTCTTTCGCGATGATGCTGATGGTTGGACAGGTGGGTTGGCTTGGCAGGTCCAGTGCTGTACATGAGGACGCTGGGCGTGGGAGCAGAAGAAGCCGTGGTCGAGATGGGTCAGAGGCTCTTGGCACACGGCGCAGTACGCAAATGGATCGTCCGCATGTCGACCAAATGTCACGTGGAGCTTGTCTATCCAACCACCACTACAGAGAATAGATATGAGATATGGTTTAGACAGAAATGTATGCATAGGTTAAAGTTGGAGATCAAGCAATTACAGCAACAAACACTACCAAACACACACAACACCATCGAATGTATACATATATACATATTATTTATATGGAAACAACAAGGCATGGGAATTTGATATAACCTTAATATCAACTAGAATAGAAATTGGTTCGTGAACCGTTCACACAGCAACACACAATATCGATCGACCAATGATCAAAGCCGACCAACATGAATCAAGGTTGGCCACTCAAATCCTTTCAAAATCGAAATTAGTGTATGACTTGAATTAGTGTGATACTACGTTTCAAATCAGTACAACAAAACCGACCTTTGATGCAGTTGGCGAATCAGTACTGTTTTGTCCATATACATGCATGAAAAATTATAAATATAATCTGGATCACCCCCCGATGGTTGCCCAAATAATATTTCGATATTTTGCCAACTTTCAGAAAAAAAGTCCCTGGAACCTCATTTTTATTGTTTGGCGAAAAACGCGAAATTTGGCAAAATATAGAATTCTCTACATTTTGGATCCAGACAGAGAATTGCCAAAACATTGAAGATTTTGGCCTTTTTGACATCCAGTCTACTCAAAAATGCTAAAAAAAGCACTAAAATCAACCAGCGCATCTCAAGCCACATACATACACACACACTTACCCGAGGAGGTCGTGCAGCTGGATGGTGGTGGACGGGTACGTTTTGTAAATCTGGGGCAAGTGGTCCACGAGGATCTGCAGCAGCTGGAGCGACGGCAGCGACGCCATCGACGTCTCTGCGTATTTGACCAAGTGTTTGCCCAGTGCCGCCAGGTGATCATCTGGATCGGGAGTCGTCGACGGCAGCTTTCGAATCTCCCGCACCAGCTTGGCGTCGGCAATTAAATTGGACGCGACCAGTTTGGTCACGACGTCGTCCAGACAAAACTCGTGCATGGCGTGGCGGGGGCAGTACCCGTGGAAGGCGGCGCGGTGGCCTGCTTCGATCTCTACTTGGAGGAACCCCCCGCCTACATTAATGGCATATTTAGTCGTGACAGATATAAATATATATATGGTTGTGTGTTTCACTGGATATTATTGATATCGACACAACCACATGTGCAGAAAATAGCATTGAGCGAATCGGATTGCAGGAAATCATCCGTTCAACCAATCAATTAAAAAATAATTAAATCTAAAGTACTAAAAGTTATTAATAAAATATACACACAGTTCAGTACAAAAATTCAATAAATTTGCTTCAACACAAATTTCCAAATTATGGCGAAACGACAATATATATATTTTGACTTTGCGACGAAACGTCCGATTATTTCTATGCGCAAGTCGTCAAACCAATCGCAAAGTTCGCCGTGAGATTTCATATTTGCTTTTCCGATTCCCGCGAAAAACCACAAAGTAAACAAACACGATACATTACTGTAGCCAATCAGCGACAAGCGTTTTCAGATGATTGACCAATGGGAGCGATTCGTGATCGGTTGGGTCGGCGTGATTCGATGGAACGGGGTCCGCAAAGTCAATAATATACATATATATATATATATATATATATATGTGAGTTCGCAGTTCTCAGAATGGCTGTTTTGAAGAACGATCAAGAGTGGCTTGGATATATATATATATAGATGTACCAAGGTGGCGCTGGGGCTGGTCGCGGTGGCGATGGATTGGGTTTGCGTCTCCAAACCGCGCGCAAATCGCATGAAACCTGAAAAAGAAACATCGAATAAATAAAACCAATCGTTAAATATCTCCAAACGGAGCTTCAAATGTTGAAAAATATACAAAATACAGTCAAAAGATAGATATATCTGATAGGATACTACACAACGCACATGATATCTTTGATACGTCGAAGTATATCAATACTTTTAACAAATATTTCGTGAAATCTCTCCAAATCGGCGAAAAATGTCATAATAATATGATATAACGTTACTTAAACACATTACGTCAATATTAATAGAAATATTTCTTCAAATATCTCTGAAAAAGAGAAATATAATTCGATAAAAGTATTGATATGCTCGGAAAATCCACAAGATCTCAAAACCATCGTTCGGCGGTGTATCGTACCAGGCATTGCATTGATTCCAGTGACACTGGATGAGGTAGCCTTCGTTCCGGTGACAGATCATGCACGTTCGCTGGCGATTGTTCATGGGCGGATGGATCATCTGAAGGGGTTCCATCAGTTGCATGTTGGGCACCACGACGTCGTGGTCCCACCACACGCATAGCACGTGGACCCATTCCGGCAACGTCGTGACGCTAGGTGAACATGTGAATATGGAACGGTTCCTGGGTGGTCGGTCAGATACAGTATCATACCGTTGAATGCGGCGCAGCGGCTTCATGGCGCCGCCGTAGCGATGGCAAATAGCGCAAACCATGGATGACGGACTTTGGTTCGTCACGAGGAGCGCGTCGCAGCGTTGGCAGTTCCAGCTTCCCTTGGGGACGACGGGCACGCCGTAGCAACTCTGATGCACGGGGATGCCGCACATGTCGCAGTACACGATGAGATCGCCCGGCGTGCTCTCCCCGCCGTTGCACACACTGCACCACCCTTCGTTGATGCACAGATCCTCGTCTGGCACACATACGCGCTTCTGGATCGCGCTGTTGGTGCACGGCACGTCGTCAAACTCGATCGCCTTTTCCACAATGTCGTCCACGATGGACGTGACCACGGGGTTCTGCTGGCGATTGGGACGCATGAGACGCTTCCGCGGGATGGAGGTCTCGCGGAAGAGCGACAGACGCTTCTCCGGCGGAACTGTCGGCGGCGTTGCCTCGGTCCGAGTACTGCTGCTGCCCACTACGTCCGCCATAGTGTTGTTGTTGGAATTGGAATTAGCCGGATAATCATCCGGTAAAGCATTCATGAAAAAGGAGACGAATTTTATTCGGAAGAAACAATATGATTGGGCGACTTTCTTCAAATGTTCAAAAAGACTCAAAAACAGGGTATCCCAGAATTACAACTTGTTATAATGGTTATAATCATTGTTATAACCGTATATTTCCATCCTAACGTTCACTTTTGGCCTGCAGTTATAACAGCGACCAACACTTCCGATAAAAATTGCCCGAAACTTTGGTTGACTTTTGTGCTCATTCATTGCCAAATCTATATCGATCGATTCGACTTGGTCGTCCAGTATCACACACTAATTTCAATCACACACTAATTCGATGTTGACTTTTTCGAAGAGTGGATTGGATTGGCTAGTTGATTCATGTTTTGTATTTTGATTGGTCGATATATCGATTCTTCTTCGTCTGCTCCTTGAACTCGAATTTCGAATCACAATATTACTATAGTATATACAGTAATATGTATATATTAGGCGTCCTTGGGCATCGCATTGATGTCGCTTCGGTCCTGGACGACCAGCGCGCCATGCTTCTTGGTGAGTTTTTCCGTGAGCATGTCGCGGAACTCGGCCATGACGTTATTCTCGCGCTGCTGCTTCTCCTCCATGTTGATCAGCGCCAGCGCGCGCTTTTCCTCGGCCGAGTACACCTGGTTCTCCTTGCGGATGCGGATTGCATTCATGCGCTGGTGGCGCGATCCACTCATCACGTACCTGCGAGCAACATTAACGTAATGTACTTGAACAAGAATATCAATGTAAACACTGCAACGCTGCAACCCAAATGTTTGTAATAACATAATGTAGTCCTTTCTCGCATACAATATACAGTATTTGATGGACCAATACCCCCCGCTACTGATATCATGGATACGATATACATGTACAAACGAGTAAAATAACATAATGTACTTCAAGTACTCGACTCACATGATGAAACACAAACGATACCATACAGTGTATCAAAACGGACAACATTGAAATAACATAATGTAGTTCACGTACCCTGCCGTTTCCAGCTGTTCAATCTCGTTACCGCTCCACCCGACTTCGCCTCGTCGCGGGATGCGCATGTTCTTCTGGACGAACTGGGCAATGGCGGCACCTTCGCCAGGAAGAAGGTCGCGGCCGTAGGTCACAGAGGATGCAGCAGATGCGGCAGTGTCCGGGAGCGGCATGGGCCCGACGACATCATCGTCATGGTCGTCGTTGCCTTGGCGCGCCTTGGAACCCTGGACGGCGACCCGGAAGCGGTCGAGTTCCTCCGTGGATTGCTGGACCTGTGGAGGGAGCGGCTCGGGGGAGTCGGCGGCCTTGGCATCGGACTCGCTGGAGCTGCTGCTACTGCTGCTACTGGTACTTGGACTCCGTTGCCGCTTCTTGGATTTGGACGATTTCGACGATGACGCCTTGCGCTTGTTTCGACGACGACGTTTTCGCCGACGGCGGTCTTCCGAGGAAGAAGAGGATGAGGACGGAGCGGGGGACGGTGTACGTGGACGTGCAGCAGCGGACGCTTTCTTCTTGGCGACGACAGGTTCCGGCGACGGCGGGGATGGAAATGTCGCCCAGATGTTGTACTTGAGCGCTTTTCGATCGGCCACGCGCATAGCGAGGAAGGCATTGTCGTCGTCTCCACCGAAAGAATTCGGAGGGCGACGCGGAGCATACGACGATGGTGTTGTGGTACTGCCTCGATCTCTGCCAAAGTCGTCGCGCCGCTGCGAGCCATACCGGCTGTCAGGACTACGACTTCGTCGCCAAGACTCACGTCGAGATGAAGACGGAGGAGTTCGACTTCTTCGTTGGCGGTCAGGGCTTCTGCTTCGACGGCTACGACGGGCCTGTGGACTCCGGCTGCGACTGCGCTGATGGCGGCTCATTTTGTGGATCTGTGGTTCTTGGGTTCAAAATAAGTGATTCACAGCATACATGCTACTTTATGTCAAATTTAAAACACATAATACAACATTTGGGAATTTCGAACATATTGGATATATATTTAAATGCAAAAATTTCCGAGCCAAAACTGCTGTAAATGTCTTGCATTTCTAGTTTCACTGCTCCTTGATTCAAAATTAGTATACTAATTCTAAGCTTTGGATTCTCTACTATTGGATTAAAGGGTCAACAAAGCTGCTTATATAAGTTCACAATAACTGTACACATTCAAGATGAGCGCCACATTTGGCGGCGGCGGCGGCATCGCCGGGTTCCAGTACAAACACCTGCAAGCGAACGAGAGCATCCAAGCATTCCTTCGCTCATTCCTGCACGAGAAGCACCGGTGGAACGAACTCATTGAAGCCATGCTTCTCTATGGCATCCACTGCATGGCGCAGAACTACTCGCTGCAGACGCTCAACGTCGACCAAGTCCAGCACATCACTCGTACAACGTGCAATGTCCTGCTGTCCCACATATGCTCACTTCTCTTGGACCTGTAGGCACATTGCTAAGGAAACCGCATCATTACTTTGTCCATCAACAGAAAACGAATGCAGCAACGACGTCGACGACGTCCGCGTTCAAGCCGCCGTCTGCGTGGCGAAACGGCACGTCGTCAGTCGACGACGGTGCTGTCCGTAGTGGCGGCATCGACGACTCCAGCGATCCACTACCTCCACCACCAGCGCCATTCTCCCACGAAAAACAGAACCCCCCGAGTCCTGTGGTCCGCGATGGTCTGTCCCTTCTTCAAAGTTCAACTAAGTCCTCACATGCATCATCGTGTAGGTCGACGCGACATGGACGAGTGGACACACGTGCTGGGCAAACCTTGGGTCGACGCTGCATGGCGCGCGTATGTCGCCGCCACCGGCTACCCCTGTCCTTCCATCACCACTTCGTCCGACAGCATCTTGCACTCGTACGCCGACTTGATCGCTGCTACATCGTCCATTGTTGTCACGAATAACCACATCCACATCCCATCGAGTTCCCACCTCTCGTTCCTCGACTACCTTCGCGGGTTCGTCGTGCACTGCATCAACTCCCCCGCTCGTCCGTCGCCAACACCTCCATCCATCGCCGCCGCGTCCAAACCTTCCCCTCAACCACGTCATGCTCCTCCATTGCTGTCCTCTTCTTCCAAAGCAGTTCCACCACAAAGCAAGGTCAAGCATGAACTCGACCGACACAAGCAACATGTGCTGCGCGTGCGGAAGACCAACACCCAGCGCATGCATGAAGCACTCGCCCGATCCCGCATCGCCGCCTATGACCCCCCCGTCCGCCGTGCCGCGATGCCGCCTGCTTCGACGCCGTCCTTGGCTGCCACTGGACCTGGTGCGTGTTGCTCTATTAGTTGCTCTAGTAGTTTCTCTAGTAGTTGGTCTATTAGTTTCTCTATTAGTTGCTATATTAGTTGCTATATTAGTTGCTCTAGTAGTTGCACTAGTAGCTGCTCTAGTAGTTGTTCTAGTAGTTGCTCTAGTAGTTTTTGCTCCGTGGGGGGAGTTTGATATGGAATGATGTTCATGTTTTATCTTGAGGTTTGTATGGTGGTGGGGTGTAGGCGCCAAAGCTTTGGAAATCGCCCACGTGTTTGCCACGAGTCAGTTTATGCACGACTTGCCGCCATCGACAGAGAATGATGATCCCACAATGTACGTCGTTGTGGGTCTAGTAATACTAGGGGTACTAGTAATACTAATGCGATGTGGGTTGTTGGCGTAGCAATGACACGCCTGCCCAACGCATGCTTCGCACGGAATTGTACGGTCACCACGACCTCAACCCGTCGACGCTCCAGGCCACAGGCTGCGTCGCTCCACCAGGTACACAAGTGGAATTTTATATATATATATATATATATATATATATATTTCGATATATATTACGATTGTGTCCGTTGGATTTCCTGTTTTATTTCCTCCCAGGCATGGAATGTACATGTTGCGGGTTGTGTGTAGGTTGTGCGAAATATGCATTTGGAGATGTATATGCTTGAATATGGCGATATTAAATATATATTGTATATATATTGATATTATATTGACTTATATATATATCACATTGACTTGGTTACGATATAGCTCATCGGCAAGCAACGAACAATTTTGAATATATTATATATATTGTCTTGACTTATTTATTTTTTTGGTTACGGTATAGATCGGCGGCAATCCAATAGACGCAACGTACAACCCAATCGAATCCACGGTACATATTTTGAAATACAGAGATATATGACTATTTTATAAAATATCACGGGTTTTTGGATATTAGATTTCAAAGGGTGGTTGGGCGACTATGGACCGGCGCACACTAAGACGGTGGCGCCACCAGACTGGACGGATCTGGAGGACGAAGGCTCGGCGTGGCTGCAGGACGCGGCGAGGCGCCGCGGGTATAGCTGGGACCTCGAGAGGTACTACTAGTAGTAGTACTAGTACGAGTAGTACTAGCAACGTTGTATGCAGGATTCAACTCGAGGGCCAGTCGAAAGAAGGCCGGCCGTTCGATGAAGGTAGAAATTTGGATGGACATGGCGAAGCCAGTGGAGGGGAAGCCGAAGAGGACGATCCAGCGTTTGAATGGCTGGTGCACGACAGCAGCAACGCCGACGGAATAGCTTCGCAACACCTGCACGACGAGGGATAAATATCAAAGGAATATAAAATATCAAAGGAATATTTGTAATTGGAGTATATATAGAATTACGAAAACATTTTAATAAAAGCGTTTCGCGTCGATTAACATTTGTAGACCTAGTTTACGACGACACGATGGACGTGAGGTTGGGGAAGCGAGTGGGGGTGGCGGTGAAGTCGGAAGAGTGGACGGCGCGTTGGCGGAGGTTAGCGCGGAGGTCCTGGGCGTAGATGTCGCCGACGCCTTGCGCTTGCAGCTGTCGATGGATGGTCAGATGCTCCTTCTCCCATCGTGGGGACGGCCCGCACTTGGCAGCGCGGACGGCGGGTAGCAGCAGCTCCTGCAGCAACGTGGAGGCGTCGAGGTGCGCGGTGGGGGTGGCGGCGACAGTGGGGCGATACGCGCGACTGTGGTTGGATCGAGGCACGTGTTTTTGTCTACAGGACACACGATAAGATGGAGAAAGGGAAAGGAAAGAAAAGGACGTACCTTGCTTCGTCGCGGCGAATGGTTTCGACCCACGATGCGACCTCCGCTGCGGGGACATGATCTGCCACGATATCTTCCATGGCCCGCGTGATGCGGTTGCTGCCGCTCGAAGACGACGGGGCGTTGCCGAACATTTGAGACATCATGGGCATCATCTGCGACATCATTTGACTCAGGTCTGGCATCGCCGGTTGGGAAGGCGCAGCCCGCACGACGGTGGTGGCGCGAGGTTGGCGACGGGGGGCAGGTGGTGGAGGAGCTTTCACCTCGGCTTTCATTTCGTTGATCATGTCCTCCATCATTTCATCGTCAGAAGACAACGACATGTCGTCGAGGATGTCATCGGGGTCCATGGTCAATCACACACAAGGGCCGATAACAAATCACACTATAACAAGTTCCATTGAATAGTGTCAAACAGCGACTTCACACTATAATATTTTATAATGACTTAACCACGTGGAAAAACATTGCACGTGGTTTCAAAATGGTGCCAGGATGATCCCCATTGCGCAACATGCAGCGGCGCCGCTACTTGCGCGTGGTGGTTGGCATTATGGTTCTGCTCTTGGTTGCTCGCCCTGCGCATGCCTCGTTCACATTCGACGTGTCTCCCGTGAAAGCGAACCCCTTTGAGCTCGACTTCTTGGAGCGAGCACTGAAGCCAGGCGGTCAAGTTGTGTATTCGCGCACAGAGTACAAGAACCAACGATGCAGTGAGGTCATTCAATCATCGTCGTCGTCCACGGTCGACGGCGATCATGATGATACGATTATTGCATCCGCCAACGGGTTTGTGCAGGGCGCCGTTCGTGCGTACAACCAGCACCACCACTTGATCCTGCGGCCGGACGACGTCTGGCTCGCCATCATGACCCAGTTCGGTCTGTTTGTAAACGGACACGCCGAGGCCGTGCGCGACAAGCTCGTCAAACACAAGGAAGGCACGCAGGGGCTTGTGGTCAAAACCGTGGGCTCATTGCGCACGGTGGACCACGGGTTCCTGGCGACGCAACTGGTCCAGCAGATGACTGACCACCTTGTGGACCCGGCGCTAAGTGAGTGGGTACTTCCGTCGTTTAGCACGACCACGGACCACGACCGCGTCGTGGGGAGTGTGGTCATGCTCGCGGCTGCGAAGAAGTACTTTACGTACAAATCCGTGCTCAGTTGCGGGATCCCCAGCGTCACATTGCATGGGTCCGTGTCCGACTGGCAAGAGATTCGAAGGCGCGTCACCACCCTATCTCGCTTTGACCACATCCTCACGGCCAAGTGGCAGCGCATGCTTGAGCCAGTACTTGACCAATTCGTGGCCGCCGCAAACAACACGCCGGACGTTGGCTTTTGGCGGCGCATCTGCCATGCTGTAGGCGGAGGGTCGGGTCCGAGCTACCTTAGCGGATGGATCACACTATTTTCAGTGTTCAATGACCAGGGCGAGTGGATGGGCGATCCACGGACTGAGTCGGTCACAATGTGGCGAACGAGTAACGTCCAAGGCGGCGCGCCTGCGATAGAGGCGCATGTGGAGACCATTGGCGGCGATTTCCCCGTCGTGGAGATGGCAGATGTCGCGCCAGGCTACCTCACGGTGGACGTGACCGTAATCGACCACAGCGTTCGGTTTACTACTGTCCTGTTTGCAGGCCATTTGGCGTACAAAGTCGAGGGAAAGAACGCAATTCAGCCGACGCTGGCGTGGGCCATGGCCCTTAAACCCAGGGAAAGAAAAAACAAGGCGGCGGCGTGCGACCAAGACAGTCAGGTGTGCGTGGCGCCGTAGTGAAATAGGAGCCAAGTTCACCGAATTAGTATGAGACGTTTGTACCACAGTAGGAACGATGCTCATGGTTGTTGCCCGAGTACATATATTAATAGATACTACTAGATATAAATAATTGATTTTACGATGAAGAGCAATACTACTAGTATTAATATAATTGTTATTAATACCACTAACGTTGCCATAACGTTATACGTAGTTTGAAGTGGTACTTGGCAATATGTACGACATTGGATTGGCTGAAAAGGTCAGAAAAGAATCCAATCCACCAATCAGAGGCTTACTAGCGATCTAGAAAGGCTGTGAATCACGAAGATCGCATTTTCTCGACAGGTCGAATAATGGTGGCGCATGTGGAGCATGGTGATGGGGTGGTGGTCGACGTGGCCGTGATTGGAGGCGGTGTGGTCGGCACGGCAGTCTTCCGCGAGCTTGTCCTGCGGGGATACAACGTGACTTTGTTGGAAAAGAACGCGAACGTCGTGCATGGAGCGAGCTGCGGGAACTCTGGCATTGCGTGCACGGGCTACGATGCGCCGGAAGGGTCGCTCGAAGTGCGTACCATATACATATCCACGTTCAACGTGGAATCATTGACGCTGCGATCACTCTAGAGACGATGCATTCGCCGTGCCATGGAGCTCAATCCGGCCGTGTACCGCGAACTAGGCCTCCCGTCTGCCGCGGTGGGGAGTTTGGTGATTGCGTGGACAGCTCAAGACCTCGCCGCTCTGCCGCATACCGTCGCAGCCAATCACGCCATCGGTACGACTTCCCTAGTACGTCAATCATCCCGTCCGTCTCACAGGTCCGCTTGGGGTAGGAGATACTCAGGTGAAAACGCTGTCGGCGGCAGAACTGTACGCGCTGGAGCCACATCTCGCCGCCGGCGCGCTCGGCGCAGTGTTCGTCCCAGGGGAGATCGTCATCGAGCCATGGCTCATCCCTATCGCGTACCTCCACCACGGCCTTCGCAACGGCGGCACCCTTCGCGTCCACCACCACGTCGTTCGAGGAGCTTATGCCAATGTTCGTTGAAGAAGAATGAGCAGAAGAGGAACTCTCATATGTTTCATAGAACATGTGGACATTGCATTGCGAGTCGGCGGACGAAGTGCGGGCGCGCTGGGTGGTCAACTGCGCCGGACTGTACGGAGACATAGTCGAGCAAATCCATACCAATACTATGCCATTTCACGTAAGTTAGTGCTTGCATCCCTTGAATACAAATATATATATATATTGTGTATATATAAATACATATTTATTCATCTAGATAAAAAGGTTTGCATGGCATTGTATTCATGTTATTCTGTATAATTTTCATTACGCTTCAAAGCCATGTTATACATAGTAATGTTTCACCTTCGTCGCATATATATATGTATAGTGTGTATAGTACAAGTAATTTATACATTTTACACTCCGAGTAATTACGACATTGAATGGATACTGATAGTACTATCTATATATATATATATATGACCCAGTGTAAATGATGTACTTCTCGGGGTGCGTCATCGTCCATATAAATATATATATATATACTGTGATTTCAGACAAATTTTGGATATTTGTGCTGATTCACCAACTCCATCGGTCGATTCTGTTGTTTAGAGAATTTGTGAATATCCATCCATATTCACACACTAATTTCATTCACACACTAATATTGGTGACGCGAGCGTTTGATTGGCTCGTTGATGTTCGTGTTTCTGGGTTTTGATTTGCGTCGATCGATTTTGTGTGAGTCCCGCTCCAAATTCGAACTGACTTGATACATATATATATATGTATAGATTCACCCCCGCAAGGGCCAGTACGTGGTGCTGGACGCCCCGTCGTCCGTCATCACGCGCGTTTTGCAGCCGGTGCCCACCGACCGCACCAAGGGCGTGTTTGTGTTCCGCAACCTCCACGGCCTCGTCGTGGTCGGCCCGACGGCAGAAGACCAACACTCTCGAGAGGACATGACCAACACTCCAGACGTCGTCGCCACGCTGCGCGCCGCCGCCAGCCAAATCGTGCCGGCGCTGGCGGCGTGTCCTGTCGTCGGCACGTACGCAGGTAGATGAATATTCTATTTCCATCTCATTTTTTAAAATATATTTTGGTGATTTTTGGTGGTTTTTGGCCAAACCACAGAGATACACACGTGTAAGGAATGGATATTTAACCAAGTGTGTTCATTTTCTACATGTGTATATTGTTTACAATATCATATCTTGTGCGGTGTGTTAAATTGGATGTATATATATATATATATATATTTCCCATTTCAACACACACAACGATAAAACCATAGGGCCATACGAAACGTATTTATATATATATATATACGTTTAGTATGGCGGGGTTATGGTTCAACGGATCCTAGTTTTCTCTGCCGGAATCGATGTTATTATTATTATTTAAATTTTATAGGATTGCGGCCAGCAACCGAGCACCGAGACTACCATATCGCAGCGGACGGAGCCCACCAGTGGGTTGTCGTCGGCGGCATCCGGTCCACGGGGGTCACGGCGTCCTTGGGGATAGCTGAATATGTGGGCCAGTTGATCGGGGCCTGGTTCCGTCCTCGTCTGGCAGGACGCCACGTCATCGTCCCGTACGTCGTTCCGACCTTTCAAGAGCTGGCGATGCAATTCGATGGCACCTCAAATAGTGTGACTATCGAAGGCCTTGTGCACCAAGTGACACACCCGTTGACTCGATGGGGGTTGCAAAAGCTGCTCAAACAGCAGCAAGACACGTCGCGGTTGTAGCATCGAATTGGGTAGTGTCGTACTATATTCGCGGAATATATATATATATATTCAACGACGCACAGTACTTGGTAGTTAATAGTAGTATATTATAATGAAACGAAAATTGGTAGATTATCTTAGCACTATTAATTATTTGTTGTTAGGTTAATCGTATGGTCTTTTAATTTTATATATCGTGAATAATAATCAAGATGCGGAATGCTAGCCAAATTGTGTGCAAGTAAGATGATTTAACCGTCAACCACCATGACCGATGGGGTCGGTAGTAGTGGTGGAATTTACGCCAAGTAATGAAAAGGTGCCATACCATGTGATCGAAATCACAAACACACTGGTCACAAAATCCAGCCATAATCGTTATGATACCGTAGTTTTGGGGTAATACATTCACATTGAAAAGATATATACTCGATTTCTTCTTCACGTGGTTGGCGAAGCCTGGTGTTAAATGAGGTTAGCGTAGCCATCGTCCATGGAACTCTTCTTAGCACTTGCGGACTTGAGCGTCTTGGCGGCCACAAACGCAACCATCCCCACCCCAAACGACACGAGCGCTGTCGACGCCATCGGCAGCGACGACTGCATGTGGTCGCTGGTGGCTTGCAAGAGCACTTCGGCCAAGATGGTCGTATGGGCCACCCCTTGAGCGTTCAAAAATAGCTTGTACACGGAGGCCTTTTGGCACAGCACAAAGCCACACAGGACAGACGCCGCGCGGCCCAACGTTTTGCCGAGCGCAGTCGTGTACTGGGCTTGCAGCGAGTAGCACTGGAGCACGGCCTGCATGCAGTCGCACTTGAGCGAGAACACTCGGTACAAACACGCAATTGAGTATGGTTCGTTCTCAAACACGGATGGGTTGGTCACGGGGTTGCCGTTGATCTGGTCCGCCGTCGAGAGACGTCCGACGGTGTTGTCTTCAAAGCCTTCGCAAATGCCAGAGTACGTTGCGTGGAACGCCAGGTGATTGAGGTACTGACGGGCGTTGGAGAACTCGAACGCGCCGGTCTGGTACGCGCCGAGGGGGGCGTCTTCGGTTGGGTGGGCGTACACGTCCGTGTCGACGTGCTTGACACAGTCGGCGTCGTTGTGGGTGATGGCGGCGGCCCCAGCGTCCCCCAGCGTCCCCTCCAGTGTGCACTTGCCTGCATCGCCAAAGTAGGAGGGTAATCCCGAGATCGTAAACAGCTCTAAGTGGTGCGAAGGCACCTTTTTGAACGAGATCGTTAGGGGGGTGTACTCGTCGCCGTCGGACGTCGAGTTGATCACAATGTCGTCGCAGGTGCCCGTGTCGCCGTTCACGGGACGAATCACTAGGTCTTGCAGGTACGCGTAGTCGTCTTCGCGGTTCTCGTTGAGGTAAAATGGGTACCCGATCGTGGGAGCGTAATGCGCTAACGTTTTCTCGGCTACGCACACATAGGGTGCCGTGAACGCGGTGGCCTTGGGGTTGGGTTTGAGCGTGACGTGGCAGTTGGTGCGCTTGGTGCAGGACCCATCGGGCACAGTACTAGCCAGCTGGGGGTGCAGGATCGAATGGCCAATCGTTTGCTTAACCTCGGTCAGGTACGAGATGAGCGCTTGGTTGCACGCGACCTTGAGCCCCCCGAGTCCGTTGGCGTCGTCGAGCGCGTTGAAGTCGATGGATGTGTCGCCTTGGACGACGTTGTTGCAGTAGTTCAAGTACTTGTCGGCTCGAACCAACGATCCGTACACAGGGTCCGTGTCCGTGTAGCCGTTGCCTCGGTTGTCAAAGTAAATTGGCACTTCGACCACGACGTTGGCCCACTTGATAAAGTACTCGTCCGGCAACACACACGAGTACCCGACGTGGGTCCGGTTCCCGATCAAGTCAAAGTCGGTCGTGCCGGCAATGTACCCCTTGGTTAGACGCAGCTGGTTCTCGGTTACATCCAACAGCTTGGCGTACGTCGACTTGTAGTACGTGACCAGCTGGAGAATCTCATGGGCGAGGCACGAACTCACGCACGCCGTGTAGCCCCCCAAGCTTGCAAATGCGCCCCACGGATCTCCTGCGTAGGGATCGTACGAGTCGTCCTTGGAGCACTGCGATGAACATGTGCGGAAGTGCGAGAACACGGCCTTGTGGTGGTTCGGGTCGAATGCCTTGAACGGCGGCTTGAAGTGCACTACGTTCGTGCCGTACACTTCGGCGGACGCAGTCCACACTGCCAACGCCGAAGCAATGATCAGTTGTTGAGGAGCTAGCATGCTTGCTATGGAGTTGCAATGCAAATGCAAGAGTGGGCAGAGTGACCACGACTTCCCAAGATCGCAATGTAGGATCTGAAATATTTCGCGCCAATCAAAACGTTCGGTGATTTTTGGGAACCAATCACACGCGTTCGAGTCGAAGTAACCGACGATATCCGGATAAAGGTCTGTGTGATGCGCATCAAATCGACGTGAAACCCCCACCTCATTTCTTACGAAATCTATGTGAAAACTCCAACATTTTAGTTAACATACTAGTAGTACATAAATGCGGAACGTTGGCCATAACGTTATCTGCATTGTTATAGCCAATCACTGGTCACGATGACAAAGATTGGATATGAAATTTTGCGCACCAATGAAACCCGCCGCCGACTTTGACATTGTCGTGCCTCTCAAAGATCTCACTTTCGAAAACGCCGACTTTCGATGAAGATCAGCTATCTTCTCGCAGCCTTGGCGCCGATTGCATTGCATGGACCGACCCTTGTCGGTGCCAAAGAAGCGTATGGAACCACGACGACCACTGCCGCCCCGTCCTACGGATACGCCACACCAACCACTACTGCCATCCCTGATGACGACGGCTACGGCTACGAAGAAACTGAAGCCCCAACAACTACCCGTCGCCGCTATACTCGACCGACCACTACTGTAGCCCCTGATGACGACGGCTACGGCTATGAAGAAACCGAAGCTCCGACAACTACCCGTCGCCGCTATACTCGACCGACCACTACTGTAGCCCCTGATGATGATGGCTATGGCTATGAAGAAACCGAAGCCCCGACAA